>NW_027663844.1:172500-187198 GCF_964034855.1 Anser brachyrhynchus | reverse complement strand
AAAGAGTGAAGACGCAGAGTCCTGTTGAGTGTGGGGTTGCGTAAAGGCTCCCCCAGGGAGTTCAGGTGTACCCAAAGGCTTCCGCTGAGAGCACTTTTTGATGGCAGAAAGTGGCACCGTACGTGTTTTTTCGGGTCTAACTCGGGTTCAGCTTCTTGTTGCGGTTAGGGTTATGTTTAGGGTTGTTAGGAAAGAGTGAAGACGCAGAGTCCTGTTGAGTGTGCGGTTGCGTAAAGGCTCCCCCAGGGAGTTCAGGTGTACCCAAAGGCTTCCGCTGAGAGCACTTTTTGATGGCAGAAAGTGGCATCGTACGTGTTTTTTCGGGTCTAACTCGGGTTCAGCTTCTTGTTGCGGTTAGGGTTATGTTTAGGGTTGTTAGGAAAGAGTGAAGACGCAGAGTCCTGTTGAGTGTGGGGTTGCGTAAAGGCTCCCCCAGGGAGTTCAGGTGTACCCAAAGGCTTCCGCTGAGAGCACTTTTTGATGGCAGAAAGTGGCACCGTACGTGTTTTTTCGGGTCTAACTCGGGTTCAGCTTCTTGTTGCGGTTAGGGTTATGTTTAGGGTTGTTAGGAAAGAGTGAAGACGCAGAGTCCTGTTGAGTGTGGGGTTGCGTAAAGGCTCCCCCAGGGAGTTCAGGTGTACCCAAAGGCTTCCGCTGAGAGCACTTTTTGATGGCAGAAAGTGGCACCGTACGTGTTTTTTCGGGTCTAACTCGGGTTGAGCTTCTTGTTGCGGTTAGGGTTATGTTTAGGGTTGTTAGGAAAGAGTGAAGACGCAGAGTCCTGTTGAGTGTGGGGTTGCGTAAAGGCTCCCCCAGGGAGTTCAGGTGTACCCAAAGGCTTCCGCTGAGAGCACTTTTTGATGGCAGAAAGTGGCACCGTACGTGTTTTTTCGGGTCTAACTCGGGTTCAGCTTCTTGTTGCGGTTAGGGTTATGTTTAGGGTTGTTAGGAAAGAGCGAAGACGCAGAGTCCTGTTGAGTGTGGGTTGCGTAAAGGCTCCCCCAGGGAGTTCAGGTGTACCCAAAGGCTTCCGCTGAGAGCACTTTTGGATGGCAGAAAGTGGCACCGTACGTGTTTTTTCGGGTCTAACTCGGGTTCAGCTTCTTGTTGCGGTTAGGGTTATGTTTAGGGTTGTTAGGAAAGAGTGAAGACGCAGAGTCCTGTTGAGTGTGGGGTTGCGTAAAGGCTCCCCCAGGGAGTTCAGGTGTACCCAAAGGCTTCCGCTGAGAGCACTTTTTGATGGCAGAAAGTGGCACCGTACGTGTTTTTTCGGGTCTAACTCGGGTTCAGCTTCTTGTTGCGGTTAGGGTTATGTTTAGGGTTGTTAGGAAAGAGTGAAGACGCAGAGTCCTGTTGAGTGTGGGGTTGCGTAAAGGCTCCCCCAGGGAGTTCAGGTGTACCCAAAGGCTTCCGCTGAGAGCACTTTTTGATGGCAGAAAGTGGCACCGTACGTGTTTTTTCGGGTCTAACTCGGGTTCAGCTTCTTGTTGCGGTTAGGGTTATGTTTAGGGTTGTTAGGAAAGAGTGAAGACGCAGAGTCCTGTTGAGTGTGGGGTTGCGTAAAGGCTCCCCCAGGGAGTTCAGGTGTACCCAAAGGCTTCCGCTGAGAGCACTTTTTGATGGCAGAAAGTGGCACCGTACGTGTTTTTTCGGGTCTAACTCGGGTTCAGCTTCTTGTTGCGGTTAGGGTTATGTTTAGGGTTGTTAGGAAAGAGTGAAGACGCAGAGTCCTGTTGAGTGTGGGGTTGCATAAAGGCTCCCCCAGGGAGTTCAGGTGTACCCAAAGGCTTCCGCTGAGAGCACTTTTTGATGGCAGAAAGTGGCACCGTACGTGTTATTTCGGGTCTAACTCGGGTTCAGCTTCTTGTTGCGGTTAGGGTTATGTTTAGGGTTGTTAGGAAAGAGCGAAGACGCAGAGTCCTGTTGAGTGTGGGGTTGCGTAAAGGCTCCCCCAGGGAGTTCACGTGTACCCAAAGGCTTCCGCTGAGAGCACTTTTTGATGGCAGAAAGTGGCACCGTACGTGTTTTTTCGGGTCTAACTCGGGTTCAGCTTCTTGTTGCGGTTAGGGTTATGTTTAGGGTTGTTAGGAAAGAGTGAAGACGCAGAGTCCTGTTGAGTGTGGGGTTGCGTAAAGGCTCCCCCAGGGAGTTCAGGTGTACCCAAAGGCTTCCGCTGAGAGCACTTTTTGATGGCAGAAAGTGGCACCGTACGTGTTTTTTCGGGTCTAACTCGGGTTGAGCTTCTTGTTGCGGTTAGGGTTATGTTTAGGGTTGTTAGGAAAGAGTGAAGACGCAGAGTCCTGTTGAGTGTGGGGTTGCGTAAAGGCTCCCCCAGGGAGTTCAGGTGTACCCAAAGGCTTCCGCTGAGAGCACTTTTTGATGGCAGAAAGTGGCACCGTACGTGTTTTTTCGGGTCTAACTCGGGTTCAGCTTCTTGTTGCGGTTAGGGTTATGTTTAGGGTTGTTAGGAAAGAGCGAAGACGCAGAGTCCTGTTGAGTGTGGGGTTGCGTAAAGGCTCCCCCAGGGAGTTCAGGTGTACCCAAAGGCTTCCGCTGAGAGCACTTTTTGATGGCAGAAAGTGGCACCGTACGTGTTTTTTCGGGTCTAACTCGGGTTCAGCTTCTTGTTGCGGTTAGGGTTATGTTTAGGGTTGTTAGGAAAGAGTGAAGACGCAGAGTCCTGTTGAGTGTGGGGTTGCGTAAAGGCTCCCCCAGGGAGTTCAGGTGTACCCAAAGGCTTCCGCTGAGAGCACTTTTGATGGCAGAAAGTGGCACCGTACGTGTTTTTTCGGGTCTAACTCGGGTTCAGCTTCTTGTTGCGGTTAGGGTTATGTTTAGGGTTGTTAGGAAAGAGTGAAGACGCAGAGTCCTGTTGAGTGTGGGGTTGCGTAAAGGCTCCCCCAGGGAGTTCAGGTGTACCCAAAGGCTTCCGCTGAGAGCACTTTTTGATGGCAGAAAGTGGCACCGTACGTGTTTTTTCGGGTCTAACTCGGGTTCAGCTTCTTGTTGCGGTTAGGGTTATGTTTAGGGTTGTTAGGAAAGAGTGAAGACGCAGAGTCCTGTTGAGTGTGGGGTTGCATAAAGGCTCCCCCAGGGAGTTCAGGTGTACCCAAAGGCTTCCGCTGAGAGCACTTTTTGATGGCAGAAAGTGGCACCGTACGTGTTTTTTCGGGTCTAACTCGGGTTCAGCTTCTTGTTGCGGTTAGGGTTATGTTTAGGGTTGTTAGGAAAGAGTGAAGACGCAGAGTCCTGTTGAGTGTGGGGTTGCGTAAAGGCTCCCCCAGGGAGTTCAGGTGTACCCAAAGGCTTCCGCTGAGAGCACTTTTTGATGGCAGAAAGTGGCACCGTACGTGTTTTTTCGGGTCTAACTCGGGTTCAGCTTCTTGTTGCGGTTAGGGTTATGTTTAGGGTTGTTAGGAAAGAGCGAAGACGCAGAGTCCTGTTGAGTGTGGGGTTGCGTAAAGGCTCCCCCAGGGAGTTCAGGTGTACCCAAAGGCTTCCGCTGAGAGCACTTTTTGATGGCAGAAAGTGGCACCGTACGTGTTTTTTCGGGTCTAACTCGGGTTCAGCTTCTTGTTGCGGTTAGGGTTATGTTTAGGGTTGTTAGGAAAGAGTGAAGACGCAGAGTCCTGTTGAGTGTGGGGTTGCGTAAAGGCTCCCCCAGGGAGTTCAGGTGTACCCAAAGGCTTCCGCTGAGAGCACTTTTTGATGGCAGAAAGTGGCACCGTACGTGTTTTTTCGGGTCTAACTCGGGTTCAGCTTCTTGTTGCGGTTAGGGTTATGTTTAGGGTTGTTAGGAAAGAGTGAAGACGCAGAGTCCTGTTGAGTGTGGGGTTGCGTAAAGGCTCCCCCAGGGAGTTCAGGTGTACCCAAAGGCTTCCGCTGAGAGCACTTTTTGATGGCAGAAAGTGGCACCGTACGTGTTTTTTCGGGTCTAACTCGGGTTCAGCTTCTTGTTGCGGTTAGGGTTATGTTTAGGGTTGTTAGGAAAGAGTGAAGACGCAGAGTCCTGTTGAGTGTGGGGTTGCATAAAGGCTCCCCCAGGGAGTTCAGGTGTACCCAAAGGCTTCCGCTGAGAGCACTTTTTGATGGCAGAAAGTGGCACCGTACGTGTTATTTCGGGTCTAACTCGGGTTCAGCTTCTTGTTGCGGTTAGGGTTATGTTTAGGGTTGTTAGGAAAGAGCGAAGACGCAGAGTCCTGTTGAGTGTGGGGTTGCGTAAAGGCTCCCCCAGGGAGTTCACGTGTACCCAAAGGCTTCCGCTGAGAGCACTTTTTGATGGCAGAAAGTGGCACCGTACGTGTTTTTTCGGGTCTAACTCGGGTTCAGCTTCTTGTTGCGGTTAGGGTTATGTTTAGGGTTGTTAGGAAAGAGTGAAGACGCAGAGTCCTGTTGAGTGTGGGGTTGCGTAAAGGCTCCCCCAGGGAGTTCAGGTGTACCCAAAGGCTTCCGCTGAGAGCACTTTTTGATGGCAGAAAGTGGCACCGTACGTGTTTTTTCGGGTCTAACTCGGGTTGAGCTTCTTGTTGCGGTTAGGGTTATGTTTAGGGTTGTTAGGAAAGAGTGAAGACGCAGAGTCCTGTTGAGTGTGGGGTTGCGTAAAGGCTCCCCCAGGGAGTTCAGGTGTACCCAAAGGCTTCCGCTGAGAGCACTTTTTGATGGCAGAAAGTGGCACCGTACGTGTTTTTTCGGGTCTAACTCGGGTTCAGCTTCTTGTTGCGGTTAGGGTTATGTTTAGGGTTGTTAGGAAAGAGCGAAGACGCAGAGTCCTGTTGAGTGTGGGGTTGCGTAAAGGCTCCCCCAGGGAGTTCAGGTGTACCCAAAGGCTTCCGCTGAGAGCACTTTTTGATGGCAGAAAGTGGCACCGTACGTGTTTTTTCGGGTCTAACTCGGGTTCAGCTTCTTGTTGCGGTTAGGGTTATGTTTAGGGTTGTTAGGAAAGAGTGAAGACGCAGAGTCCTGTTGAGTGTGGGGTTGCGTAAAGGCTCCCCCAGGGAGTTCAGGTGTACCCAAAGGCTTCCGCTGAGAGCACTTTTGGATGGCAGAAAGTGGCACCGTACGTGTTTTTTCGGGTCTAACTCGGGTTCAGCTTCTTGTTGCGGTTAGGGTTATGTTTAGGGTTGTTAGGAAAGAGTGAAGACGCAGAGTCCTGTTGAGTGTGGGGTTGCGTAAAGGCTCCCCCAGGGAGTTCAGGTGTACCCAAAGGCTTCCGCTGAGAGCACTTTTTGATGGCAGAAAGTGGCACCGTACGTGTTTTTTCGGGTCTAACTCGGGTTCAGCTTCTTGTTGCGGTTAGGGTTATGTTTAGGGTTGTTAGGAAAGAGTGAAGACGCAGAGTCCTGTTGAGTGCGGGGTTGCGTAAAGGCTCCCCCAGGGAGTTCAGGTGTACCCAAAGGCTTCCGCTGAGAGCACTTTTTGATGGCAGAAAGTGGCACCGTACGTGTTTTTTCGGGTCTAACTCGGGTTCAGCTTCTTGTTGCGGTTAGGGTTATGTTTAGGGTTGTTAGGAAAGAGTGAAGACGCAGAGTCCTGTTGAGTGTGGGGTTGCGTAAAGGCTCCCCCAGGGAGTTCAGGTGTACCCAAAGGCTTCCGCTGAGAGCACTTTTTGATGGCAGAAAGTGGCACCGTACGTGTTTTTTCGGGTCTAACTCGGGTTCAGCTTCTTGTTGCGGTTAGGGCTATGTTTAGGGTTGTTAGGAAAGAGTGAAGACGCAGAGTCCTGTTGAGTGCGGGGTTGCGTAAAGGCTCCCCCAGGGAGTTCAGGTGTACCCAAAGGCTTCCGCTGAGAGCACTTTTTGATGGCAGAAAGTGGCACCGTACGTGTTTTTTCGGGTCTAACTCGGGTTCAGCTTCTTGTTGCGGTTAGGGTTATGTTTAGGGTTGTTAGGAAAGAGTGAAGACGCAGAGTCCTGTTGAGTGTGGGGTTGCGTAAAGGCTCCCCCAGGGAGTTCAGGTGTACCCAAAGGCTTCCGCTGAGAGCACTTTTTGATGGCAGAAAGTGGCACCGTACGTGTTTTTTCGGGTCTAACTCGGGTTCAGCTTCTTGTTGCGGTTAGGGTTATGTTTAGGGTTGTTAGGAAAGAGTGAAGACGCAGAGTCCTGTTGAGTGTGCGGTTGCGTAAAGGCTCCCCCAGGGAGTTCAGGTGTACCCAAAGGCTTCCGCTGAGAGCACTTTTTGATGGCAGAAAGTGGCACCGTACGTGTTTTTTCGGGTCTAACTCGGGTTCAGCTTCTTGTTGCGGTTAGGGTTATGTTTAGGGTTGTTAGGAAAGAGTGAAGACGCAGAGTCCTGTTGAGTGTGGGGTTGCGTAAAGGCTCCCCCAGGGAGTTCAGGTGTACCCAAAGGCTTCCGCTGAGAGCACTTTTTGATGGCAGAAAGTGGCACCGTACGTGTTTTTTCGGGTCTAACTCGGGTTCAGCTTCTTGTTGCGGTTAGGGTTATGTTTAGGGTTGTTAGGAAAGAGTGAAGACGCAGAGTCCTGTTGAGTGTGGGGTTGCGTAAAGGCTCCCCCAGGGAGTTCAGGTGTACCCAAAGGCTTCCGCTGAGAGCACTTTTTGATGGCAGAAAGTGGCACCGTACGTGTTTTTTCGGGTCTAACTCGGGTTCAGCTTCTTGTTGCGGTTAGGGTTATGTTTAGGGTTGTTAGGAAAGAGCGAAGACGCAGAGTCCTGTTGAGTGTGGGGTTGCGTAAAGGCTCCCCCAGGGAGTTCAGGTGTACCCAAAGGCTTCCGCTGAGAGCACTTTTTGATGGCAGAAAGTGGCACCGTACGTGTTTTTTCGGGTCTAACTCGGGTTCAGCTTCTTGTTGCGGTTAGGGTTATGTTTAGGGTTGTTAGGAAAGAGTGAAGACGCAGAGTCCTGTTGAGTGTGGGGTTGCGTAAAGGCTCCCCCAGGGAGTTCAGGTGTACCCAAAGGCTTCCGCTGAGAGCACTTTTGGATGGCAGAAAGTGGCACCGTACGTGTTTTTTCGGGTCTAACTCGGGTTCAGCTTCTTGTTGCGGTTAGGGTTATGTTTAGGGTTGTTAGGAAAGAGTGAAGACGCAGAGTCCTGTTGAGTGCGGGGTTGCGTAAAGGCTCCCCCAGGGAGTTCAGGTGTACCCAAAGGCTTCCGCTGAGAGCACTTTTTAATGGCAGAAAGTGGCACCGTACGTGTTTTTTCGGGTCTAACTCGGGTTCAGCTTCTTGTTGCGGTTAGGGTTATGTTTAGGGTTGTTAGGAAAGAGTGAAGACGCAGAGTCCTGTTGAGTGTGGGGTTGCGTAAAGGCTCCCCCAGGGAGTTCAGGTGTACCCAAAGGCTTCCGCTGAGAGCACTTTTTGATGGCAGAAAGTGGCACCGTACGTGTTTTTTCGGGTCTAACTCGGGTTCAGCTTCTTGTTGCGGTTAGGGTTATGTTTAGGGTTGTTAGGAAAGAGTGAAGACGCAGAGTCCTGTTGAGTGTGGGGTTGCGTAAAGGCTCCCCCAGGGAGTTCAGGTGTACCCAAAGGCTTCCGCTGAGAGCACTTTTTGATGGCAGAAAGTGGCATCGTACGTGTTTTTTCGGGTCTAACTCGGGTTCAGCTTCTTGTTGCGGTTAGGGTTATGTTTAGGGTTGTTAGGAAAGAGTGAAGACGCAGAGTCCTGTTGAGTGTGGGGTTGCGTAAAGGCTCCCCCAGGGAGTTCAGGTGTACCCAAAGGCTTCCGCTGAGAGCACTTTTTGATGGCAGAAAGTGGCACCGTACGTGTTTTTTCGGGTCTAACTCGGGTTCAGCTTCTTGTTGCGGTTAGGGTTATGTTTAGGGTTGTTAGGAAAGAGTGAAGACGCAGAGTCCTGTTGAGTGTGGGGTGGCGTAAAGGCTCCCCCAGGGAGTTCAGGTGTACCCAAAGGCTTCCGCTGAGAGCACTTTTTGATGGCAGAAAGTGGCACCGTACGTGTTTTTTCGGGTCTAACTCGGGTTCAGCTTCTTGTTGCGGTTAGGGTTATGTTTAGCATTGTTAGGAAAGAGTGAAGACGCAGAGTCCTGTTGAGTGTGGGGTTGCGTAAAGGCTCCCCCAGGGAGTTCAGGTGTACCCAAAGGCTTCCGCTGAGAGCACTTTTTGATGGCAGAAAGTGGCACCGTACGTGTTTTTTCGGGTCTAACTCGGGTTCAGCTTCTTGTTGCGGTTAGGGTTATGTTTAGGGTTGTTAGGAAAGAGTGAAGACGCAGAGTCCTGTTGAGTGTGGGGTTGCGTAAAGGCTCCCCCAGGGAGTTCAGGTGTACCCAAAGGCTTCCGCTGAGAGCACTTTTTGATGGCAGAAAGTGGCACCGTACGTGTTTTTTCGGGTCTAACTCGGGTTCAGCTTCTTGTTGCGGTTAGGGTTATGTTTAGGGTTGTTAGGAAAGAGTGAAGACGCAGAGTCCTGTTGAGTGTGGGGTTGCGTAAAGGCTCCCCCAGGGAGTTCAGGTGTACCCAAAGGCTTCCGCTGAGAGCACTTTTTGATGGCAGAAAGTGGCACCGTACGTGTTTTTTCGGGTCTAACTCGGGTTCAGCTTCTTGTTGCGGTTAGGGTTATGTTTAGGGTTGTTAGGAAAGAGTGAAGACGCAGAGTCCTGTTGAGTGTGGGGTTGCGTAAAGGCTCCCCCAGGGAGTTCAGGTGTACCCAAAGGCTTCCGCTGAGATCACTTTTTGATGGCAGAAAGTGGCACCGTACGTGTTTTTTCGGGTCTAACTCGGGTTCAGCTTCTTGTTGCGGTTAGGGTTATGTTTAGGGTTGTTAGGAAAGAGTGAAGACGCAGAGTCCTGTTGAGTGTGGGGTTGCGTAAAGGCTCCCCCAGGGAGTTCACGTGTACCCAAAGGCTTCCGCTGAGAGCACTTTTTGATGGCAGAAAGTGGCACCGTACGTGTTTTTTCGGGTCTAACTCGGGTTCAGCTTCTTGTTGCGGTTAGGGTTATGTTTAGGGTTGTTAGGAAAGAGTGAAGACGCAGAGTCCTGTTGAGTGTGGGGTTGCGTAAAGGATCCCCCAGGGAGTTCAGGTGTACCCAAAGGCTTCCGCTGAGAGCACTTTTTGATGGCAGAAAGTGGCACCGTACGTGTTATTTCGGGTCTAACTCGGGTTCAGCTTCTTGTTGCGGTTAGGGTTATGTTTAGGGTTGTTAGGAAAGAGCGAAGACGCAGAGTCCTGTTGAGTGTGGGGTTGCGTAAAGGCTCCCCCAGGGAGTTCACGTGTACCCAAAGGCTTCCGCTGAGAGCACTTTTTGATGGCAGAAAGTGGCACCGTACGTGTTTTTTCGGGTCTAACTCGGGTTCAGCTTCTTGTTGCGGTTAGGGTTATGTTTAGGGTTGTTAGGAAAGAGTAAAGACGCAGAGTCCTGTTGAGTGTGGGGTTGCGTAAAGGCTCCCCCAGGGAGTTCAGGTGTACCCAAAGGCTTCCGCTGAGAGCACTTTTTGATGGCAGAAAGTGGCACCGTACGTGTTTTTTCGGGTCTAACTCGGGTTCAGCTTCTTGTTGCGGTTAGGGTTATGTTTAGGGTTGTTAGGAAAGAGTGAAGACGCAGAGTCCTGTTGAGTGTGGGGTTGCGTAAAGGCTCCCCCAGGGAGTTCAGGTGTACCCAAAGGCTTCCGCTGAGAGCACTTTTTGATGGCAGAAAGTGGCACCGTACGTGTTTTTTCGGGTCTAACTCGGGTTCAGCTTCTTGTTGCGGTTAGGGTTATGTTTAGGGTTGTTAGGAAAGAGTGAAGACGCAGAGTCCTGTTGAGTGTGGGGTTGCGTAAAGGCTCCCCCAGGGAGTTCAGGTGTACCCAAAGGCTTCCGCTGAGAGCACTTTTTGATGGCAGAAAGTGGCACCGTACGTGTTTTTTCGGGTCTAACTCGGGTTGAGCTTCTTGTTGCGGTTAGGGTTATGTTTAGGGTTGTTAGGAAAGAGTGAAGACGCAGAGTCCTGTTGAGTGTGGGGTTGCGTAAAGGCTCCCCCAGGGAGTTCAGGTGTACCCAAAGGCTTCCGCTGAGAGCACTTTTTGATGGCAGAAAGTGGCACCGTACGTGTTTTTTCGGGTCTAACTCGGGTTCAGCTTCTTGTTGCGGTTAGGGTTATGTTTAGGGTTGTTAGGAAAGAGTGAAGACGCAGAGTCCTGTTGAGTGTGGGGTTGCGTAAAGGCTCCCCCAGGGAGTTCAGGTGTACCCAAAGGCTTCCGCTGAGAGCACTTTTGGATGGCAGAAAGTGGCACCGTACGTGTTTTTTCGGGTCTAACTCGGGTTCAGCTTCTTGTTGCGGTTAGGGTTATGTTTAGGGTTGTTAGGAAAGAGCGAAGACGCAGAGTCCTGTTGAGTGTGGGGTTGCGTAAAGGCTCCCCCAGGGAGTTCAGGTGTACCCAAAGGCTTCCGCTGAGAGCACTTTTTGATGGCAGAAAGTGGCACCGTACGTGTTTTTTCGGGTCTAACTCGGGTTCAGCTTCTTGTTGCGGTTAGGGTTATGTTTAGGGTTGTTAGGAAAGAGTGAAGACGCAGAGTCCTGTTGAGTGCGGGGTTGCGTAAAGGCTCCCCCAGGGAGTTCAGGTGTACCCAAAGGCTTCCGCTGAGAGCACTTTTTGATGGCAGAAAGTGGCACCGTACGTGTTTTTTCGGGTCTAACTCGGGTTGAGCTTCTTGTTGCGGTTAGGGTTATGTTTAGGGTTGTTAGGAAAGAGTGAAGACGCAGAGTCCTGTTGAGTGTGGGGTTGCGTAAAGGCTCCCCCAGGGAGTTCAGGTGTACCCAAATGCTTCCGCTGAGAGCACTTTTTGATGGCAGAAAGTGGCACCGTACGTGTTTTTTCGGGTCTAACTCGGGTTCAGCTTCTTGTTGCGGTTAGGGTTATGTTTAGGGTTGTTAGGAAAGAGTGAAGACGCAGAGTCCTGTTGAGTGTGGGGTTGCGTAAAGGCTCCCCCAGGGAGTTCAGGTGTACCCAAAGGCTTCCGCTGAGAGCACTTTTTGATGGCAGAAAGTGGCACCGTACGTGTTTTTTCGGGTCTAACTCGGGTTCAGCTTCTTGTTGCGGTTAGGGTTATGTTTAGGGTTGTTAGGAAAGAGTGAAGACGCAGAGTCCTGTTGAGTGTGGGGTTGCGTAAAGGCTCCCCCAGGGAGTTCAGGTGTACCCAAAGGCTTCCGCTGAGAGCACTTTTTGATGGCAGAAAGTGGCACCGTACGTGTTTTTTCGGGTCTAACTCGGGTTGAGCTTCTTGTTGCGGTTAGGGTTATGTTTAGGGTTGTTAGGAAAGAGTGAAGACGCAGAGTCCTGTTGAGTGCGGGGTTGCGTAAAGGCTCCCCCAGGGAGTTCAGGTGTACCCAAAGGCTTCCGCTGAGAGCACTTTTTGATGGCAGAAAGTGGCACCGTACGTGTTTTTTCGGGTCTAACTCGGGTTGAGCTTCTTGTTGCGGTTAGGGTTATGTTTAGGGTTGTTAGGAAAGAGTGAAGACGCAGAGTCCTGTTGAGTGTGGGGTTGCGTAAAGGCTCCCCCAGGGAGTTCAGGTGTACCCAAATGCTTCCGCTGAGAGCACTTTTGGATGGCAGAAAGTGGCACCGTACGTGTTTTTTCGGGTCTAACTCGGGTTCAGCTTCTTGTTGCGGTTAGGGTTATGTTTAGGGTTGTTAGGAAAGAGTGAAGACGCAGAGTCCTGTTGAGTGTGGGGTTGCGTAAAGGCTCCCCCAGGGAGTTCACGAGTACCCAAAGGCTTCCGCTGAGAGCACTTTTTGATGGCAGAAAGTGGCACCGTACGTGTTTTTTCGGGTCTAACTCGGGTTGAGCTTCTTGTTGCGGTTAGGGTTATGTTTAGGGTTGTTAGGAAAGAGTGAAGACGCAGAGTCCTGTTGAGTGTGGGGTTGCGTAAAGGCTCCCCCAGGGAGTTCAGGTGTACCCAAAGGCTTCCGCTGAGAGCACTTTTTGATGGCAGAAAGTGGCACCGTACGTGTTTTTTCGGGTCTAACTCGGGTTGAGCTTCTTGTTGCGGTTAGGGTTATGTTTAGGGTTGTTAGGAAAGAGTGAAGACGCAGAGTCCTGTTGAGTGTGGGGTTGCGTAAAGGCTCCCCCAGGGAGTTCAGGTGTACCCAAAGGCTTCCGCTGAGAGCACTTTTTGATGGCAGAAAGTGGCACCGTACGTGTTTTTTCGGGTCTAACTCGGGTTCAGCTTCTTGTTGCGGTTAGGGTTATGTTTAGGGTTGTTAGGAAAGAGTGAAGACGCAGAGTCCTGTTGAGTGTGGGGTTGCGTAAAGGCTCCCCCAGGGAGTTCACGTGTACCCAAAGGCTTCCGCTGAGAGCACTTTTTGATGGCAGAAAGTGGCACCGTACGTGTTTTTTCGGGTCTAACTCGGGTTCAGCTTCTTGTTGCGGTTAGGGTTATGTTTAGGGTTGTTAGGAAAGAGCGAAGACGCAGAGTCCTGTTGAGTGTGGGGTTGCGTAAAGGCTCCCCCAGGGAGTTCAGGTGTACCCAAAGGCTTCCGCTGAGAGCACTTTTTGATGGCAGAAAGTGGCACCGTACGTGTTTTTTCGGGTCTAACTCGGGTTCAGCTTCTTGTTGCGGTTAGGGTTATGTTAGGGTTGTTAGGAAAGACTGAAAACGCACAGTCGTGTTGAGTGTGGGGTTGCGTAAAGGCTCCCCCAGGGAGTTCAGGTGTACCCAAAGGCTTCCGCTGAGAGCACTTTTTGATGGCAGAAAGTGGCACCGTACGTGTTTTTTCGGGTCTAACTCGGGTTCAGCTTCTTGTTGCGGTTAGGGTTATGTTTAGGGTTGTTAGGAAAGAGTGAAGACGCAGAGTCCTGTTGAGTGTGGGGTTGCGTAAAGGCTCCCCCAGGGAGTTCAGGTGTACCCAAAGGCTTCCGCTGAGAGCACTTTTGGATGGCAGAAAGTGGCACCGTACGTGTTTTTTCGGGTCTAACTCGGGTTCAGCTTCTTGTTGCGGTTAGGGTTATGTTTAGGGTTGTTAGGAAAGAGTGAAGACGCAGAGTCCTGTTGAGTGTGGGGTTGCGTAAAGGCTCCCCCAGGGAGTTCACGTGTACCCAAAGGCTTCCGCTGAGAGCACTTTTTGATGGCAGAAAGTGGCACCGTACGTGTTTTTTCGGGTCTAACTCGGGTTCAGCTTCTTGTTGCGGTTAGGGTTATGTTTAGGGTTGTTAGGAAAGAGTGAAGACGCAGAGTCCTGTTGAGTGTGGGGTTGCGTAAAGGCTCCCCCAGGGAGTTCAGGTGTACCCAAAGGCTTCCGCTGAGAGCACTTTTTGATGGCAGAAAGTGGCACCGTACGTGTTTTTTCGGGTCTAACTCGGGTTCAGCTTCTTGTTGCGGTTAGGGTTATGTTTAGGGTTGTTAGGAAAGAGTGAAGACGCAGAGTCCTGTTGAGTGTGGGGTTGCGTAAAGGCTCCCCCAGGGAGTTCAGGTGTACCCAAAGGCTTCCGCTGAGAGCACTTTTTGATGGCAGAAAGTGGCACCGTACGTGTTTTTTCGGGTCTAACTCGGGTTCAGCTTCTTGTTGCGGTTAGGGTTATGTTTAGGGTTGTTAGGAAAGAGTGAAGACGCAGAGTCCTGTTGAGTGTGGGGTTGCGTAAAGGCTCCCCCAGGGAGTTCACGTGTACCCAAAGGCTTCCGCTGAGAGCACTTTTTGATGGCAGAAAGTGGCACCGTACGTGTTTTTTCGGGTCTAACTCGGGTTCAGCTTCTTGTTGCGGTTAGGGTTATGTTTAGGGTTGTTAGGAAAGAGTGAAGACGCAGAGTCCTGTTGAGTGTGGGGTTGCGTAAAGGCTCCCCCAGGGAGTTCAGGTGTACCCAAAGGCTTCCGCTGAGAGCACTTTTTGATGGCAGAAAGTGGCACCGTACGTGTTTTTTCGGGTCTAACTCGGGTTCAGCTTCTTGTTGCGGTTAGGGTTATGTTTAGGGTTGTTAGGAAAGAGTGAAGACGCAGAGTCCTGTTGAGTGTGGGGTTGCGTAAAGGCTCCCCCAGGGAGTTCAGGTGTACCCAAAGGCTTCCGCTGAGAGCACTTTTTGATGGCAGAAAGTGGCACCGTACGTGTTTTTTCGGGTCTAACTCGGGTTCAGCTTCTTGTTGCGGTTAGGGTTATGTTTAGGGTTGTTAGGAAAGAGTGAAGACGCAGAGTCCTGTTGAGTGTGGGGTTGCGTAAAGGCTCCCCCAGGGAGTTCAGGTGTACCCAAAGGCTTCCGCTGAGAGCACTTTTTGATGGCAGAAAGTGGCACCGTACGTGTTTTTTCGGGTCTAACTCGGGTTCAGCTTCTTGTTGCGGTTAGGGTTATGTTTAGGGTTGTTAGGAAAGAGTGAAGACGCAGAGTCCTGTTGAGTGTGGGGTTGCGTAAAGGCTCCCCCAGGGAGTTCAGGTGTACCCAAAGGCTTCCGCTGAGAGCACTTTTTGATGGCAGAAAGTGGCACCGTACGTGTTTTTTCGGGTCTAACTCGGGTTGAGCTTCTTGTTGCGGTTAGGGTTATGTTTAGGGTTGTTAGGAAAGAGTGAAGACGCAGAGTCCTGTTGAGTGTGGGGTTGCGTAAAGGCTCCCCCAGGGAGTTCAGGTGTACCCAAAGGCTTCCGCTGAGAGCACTTTTTGATGGCAGAAAGTGGCACCGTACGTGTTTTTTCGGGTCTAACTCGGGTTCAGCTTCTTGTTGCGGTTAGGGTTATGTTTAGGGTTGTTAGGAAAGAGTGAAGACGCAGAGTCCTGTTGAGTGTGGGGTTGCGTAAAGGCTCCCCCAGGGAGTTCAGGTGTAC
>NW_027663844.1:112500-165000 GCF_964034855.1 Anser brachyrhynchus | reverse complement strand
GGAGTTCAGGTGTTCCCAAAGGCTTCCGCTGAGAGCACTTTTTGATGGCAGAAAGTGGCACCATACGTGTTTTTCGGGTCTAACTCGGGTTCAGCTTCTTGTTGCGGTTAGGGTTATGTTTAGGGTTTTTAGGAAAGAGTGAAGACGCAGAGTCATGATGAGTGTGGGGTTGCGTAAAGGCTCCCCCAGGGAGTTCAGGTGTACCCAAAGGCTTCCGCTGAGAGCACTTTTTGATGGCAGAAAGTGGCACCGTACGTGTTTTTTCGGGTCTAACTCGGGTTCAGCTTCTTGTTGCGGTTAGGGTTATGTTTAGGGTTGTTAGGAAAGAGTGAAGACGCAGAGTCCTGTTGAGTGTGGGGTTGTGTAAAGGCTCCCCCAGGGAGTTCAGGTGTACCCAAAGGCTTCCGCTGAGAGCACTTTTTGATGGCAGAAAGTGGCACCGTACGTGTTTTTTCGGGTCTAACTCGGGTTCAGCTTCTTGTTGCGGTTAGGGTTATGTTTAGGGTTGTTAGGAAAGAGTGAAGACGCAGAGTCCTGTTGAGTGTGGGGTTGCGTAAAGGCTCCCCCAGGGAGTTCAGGTGTACCCAAAGGCTTCCGCTGAGAGCACTTTTTGATGGCAGAAAGTGGCACCGTACGTGTTTTTTCGGGTCTAACTCGGGTTGAGCTTCTTGTTGCGGTTAGGGTTATGTTTAGGGTTGTTAGGAAAGAGTGAAGACGCAGAGTCCTGTTGAGTGTGGGGTTGCGTAAAGGCTCCCCCAGGGAGTTCAGGTGTACCCAAAGGCTTCCGCTGAGAGCACTTTTTGATGGCAGAAAGTGGCACCGTACGTGTTTTTTCGGGTCTAACTCGGGTTCAGCTTCTTGTTGCGGTTAGGGTTATGTTTAGGGTTGTTAGGAAAGAGTGAAGACGCAGAGTCCTGTTGAGTGTGGGGTTGCGTAAAGGCTCCCCCAGGGAGTTCAGGTGTACCCAAAGGCTTCCGCTGAGAGCACTTTTTGATGGCAGAAAGTGGCACCGTACGTGTTTCTTCGGGTCTAACTCGGGTTCAGCTTCTTGTTGCGGTTAGGGTTATGTTTAGGGTTGTTAGGAAAGAGTGAAGACGCAGAGTCCTGTTGAGTGTGGGGTTGCGTAAAGGCTCCCCCAGGGAGTTCAGGTGTACCCAAAGGCTTCCGCTGAGAGCACTTTTTGATGGCAGAAAGTGGCACCGTACGTGTTTTTTCGGGTCTAACTCGGGTTCAGCTTCTTGTTGCGGTTAGGGTTATGTTTAGGGTTGTTAGGAAAGAGTGAAGACGCAGAGTCCTGCTGAGTGTGGGGTTGCGTAAAGGCTCCCCCAGGGAGTTCAGGTGTACCCAAAGGCTTCCGCTGAGAGCACTTTTTGATGGCAGAAAGTGGCACCGTACGTGTTTTTTCGGGTCTAACTCGGGTTCAGCTTCTTGTTGCGGTTAGGGTTATGTTCAGGGTTGTTAGGAAAGAGTGAAGACGCAGAGTCCTGTTGAGTGTGGGGTTGCGTAAAGGCTCCCCCAGGGAGCTCAGGTGTACCCAAAGGCATCCGCTGAGAGCACTTTTTGATGGCAGAAAGTGGCACCGTACGTGTTTTTTCGGGTCTAACTCGGGTTGAGCTTCTTGTTGCGGTTAGGGTTATGTTTAGGGTTGTTAGGAAAGAGTGAAGACGCAGAGTCCTGTTGAGTGTGGGGTTGCGTAAAGGCTCCCCCAGGGAGTTCAGGTGTACCCAAAGGCTTCCGCTGAGAGCACTTTTGGATGGCAGAAAGTGGCACCGTACGTGTTTTTTCGGGTCTAACTCGGGTTGAGCTTCTTGTTGCGGTTAGGGTTATGTTTAGGGTTGTTAGGAAAGAGTGAAGACGCAGAGTCCTGTTGAGTGTGGGGTTGCGTAAAGGCTCCCCCAGGGAGTTCAGGTGTACCCAAAGGCTTCCGCTGAGAGCACTTTTTGATGGCAGAAAGTGGCACCGTACGTGTTTTTTCGGGTCTAACTCGGGTTCAGCTTCTTGTTGCGGTTAGGGTTATGTTTAGGGTTGTTAGGAAAGAGTGAAGACGCAGAGTCCTGTTGAGTGTGGGGTTGCGTAAAGGCTCCCCCAGGGAGTTCAGGTGTTCCCAAAGGCTTCCGCTGAGAGCACTTTTTGATGGCAGAAAGTGGCACCGTACGTGTTTTTTCGGGTCTAACTCGGGTTGAGCTTCTTGTTGCGGTTAGGGTTATGTTTAGGGTTGTTAGGAAAGAGTGAAGACGCAGAGTCCTGTTGAGTGTGGGGTTGCGTAAAGGCTCCCCCAGGGAGTTCAGGTGTACCCAAAGGCTTCCGCTGAGAGCACTTTTGGATGGCAGAAAGTGGCACCGTACGTGTTTTTTCGGGTCTAACTCGGGTTCAGCTTCTTGTTGCGGTTAGGGTTATGTTTAGGGTTGTTAGGAAAGAGTGAAGACGCAGAGTCCTGTTGAGTGTGGGGTTGCGTAAAGGCTCCCCCAGGGAGTTCAGGTGTACCCAAAGGCTTCCGCTGAGAGCACTTTTTGATGGCAGAAAGTGGCACCGTACGTGTTTTTTCGGGTCTAACTCGGGTTCAGCTTCTTGTTGCGGTTAGGGTTATGTTTAGGGTTGTTAGGAAAGAGTGAAGACGCAGAGTCCTGTTGAGTGTGGGGTTGCGTAAAGGCTCCCCCAGGGAGTTCAGGTGTACCCAAAGGCTTCCGCTGAGAGCACTTTTTGATGGCAGAAAGTGGCACCGTACGTGTTTTTTCGGGTCTAACTCGGGTTCAGCTTCTTGTTGCGGTTAGGGTTATGTTTAGGGTTGTTAGGAAAGAGTGAAGACGCAGAGTCCTGTTGAGTGTGGGGTTGCGTAAAGGCTCCCCCAGGGAGTTCAGGTGTACCCAAAGGCTTCCGCTGAGAGCACTTTTTGATGGCAGGAAGTGGCACCGTACGTGTTTTTTCGGGTCTAACTCGGGTTGAGCTTCTTGTTGCGGTTAGGGTTATGTTTAGGGTTGTTAGGAAAGAGTGAAGACGCAGAGTCCTGTTGAGTGTGGGGTTGCGTAAAGGATCCCCCAGGGAGTTCAGGTGTACCCAAAGGCTTCCGCTGAGAGCACTTTTGGATGGCAGAAAGTGGCACCGTACGTGTTTTTTCGGGCCTAACTCGGGTTGAGCTTCTTGTTCCGGTTAGGCTTATGTTTAGGGTTGTTAGGAAAGAGTGAAGACGCAGAGTCCTGTTGAGTGTGGGGTTGTGTAAAGGCTCCCCAAGGGAGTTCAGGTGTTCCCAAAGGCTTCCGCTGAGAGCACTTTTTGATGGCAGAAAGTGGCACCATACGTGTTTTTCGGGTCTAACTCGGGTTCAGCTTCTTGTTGCGGTTAGGGTTATGTTTAGGGTTTTTAGGAAAGAGTGAAGACGCAGAGTCATGATGAGTGTGGGGTTGCGTAAAGGCTCCCCCAGGGAGTTCAGGTGTACCCAAAGGCTTCCGCTGAGAGCACTTTTTGATGGCAGAAAGTGGCACCGTACGTGTTTTTTCGGGTCTAACTCGGGTTCAGCTTCTTGTTGCGGTTAGGGTTATGTTTAGGGTTGTTAGGAAAGAGTGAAGACGCAGAGTCCTGTTGAGTGTGGGGTTGTGTAAAGGCTCCCCCAGGGAGTTCAGGTGTACCCAAAGGCTTCCGCTGAGAGCACTTTTTGATGGCAGAAAGTGGCACCGTACGTGTTTTTTCGGGTCTAACTCGGGTTCAGCTTCTTGTTGCGGTTAGGGTTATGTTTAGGGTTGTTAGGAAAGAGTGAAGACGCAGAGTCCTGTTGAGTGTGGGGTTGCGTAAAGGCTCCCCCAGGGAGTTCAGGTGTACCCAAAGGCTTCCGCTGAGAGCACTTTTTGATGGCAGAAAGTGGCACCGTACGTGTTTTTTCGGGTCTAACTCGGGTTGAGCTTCTTGTTGCGGTTAGGGTTATGTTTAGGGTTGTTAGGAAAGAGTGAAGACGCAGAGTCCTGTTGAGTGTGGGGTTGCGTAAAGGCTCCCCCAGGGAGTTCAGGTGTACCCAAAGGCTTCCGCTGAGAGCACTTTTTGATGGCAGAAAGTGGCACCGTACGTGTTTTTTCGGGTCTAACTCGGGTTCAGCTTCTTGTTGCGGTTAGGGTTATGTTTAGGGTTGTTAGGAAAGAGTGAAGACGCAGAGTCCTGTTGAGTGTGGGGTTGCGTAAAGGCTCCCCCAGGGAGTTCAGGTGTACCCAAAGGCTTCCGCTGAGAGCACTTTTTGATGGCAGAAAGTGGCACCGTACGTGTTTCTTCGGGTCTAACTCGGGTTCAGCTTCTTGTTGCGGTTAGGGTTATGTTTAGGGTTGTTAGGAAAGAGTGAAGACGCAGAGTCCTGTTGAGTGTGGGGTTGCGTAAAGGCTCCCCCAGGGAGTTCAGGTGTACCCAAAGGCTTCCGCTGAGAGCACTTTTTGATGGCAGAAAGTGGCACCGTACGTGTTTTTTCGGGTCTAACTCGGGTTCAGCTTCTTGTTGCGGTTAGGGTTATGTTTAGGGTTGTTAGGAAAGAGTGAAGACGCAGAGTCCTGCTGAGTGTGGGGTTGCGTAAAGGCTCCCCCAGGTAGTTCAGGTGTACCCAAAGGCTTCCGCTGAGAGCACTTTTTGATGGCAGAAAGTGGCACCGTACATGTTTTTTCGGGTCTAACTCGGGTTCAGCTTCTTGTTGCGGTTAGGGTTATGTTCAGGGTTGTTAGGAAAGAGTGAAGACGCAGAGTCCTGTTGAGTGTGGGGTTGCGTAAAGGCTCCCCCAGGGAGCTCAGGTGTACCCAAAGGCATCCGCTGAGAGCACTTTTTGATGGCAGAAAGTGGCACCGTACGTGTTTTTTCGGGTCTAACTCGGGTTGAGCTTCTTGTTGCGGTTAGGGTTATGTTTAGGGTTGTTAGGAAAGAGTGAAGACGCAGAGTCCTGTTGAGTGTGGGGTTGCGTAAAGGCTCCCCCAGGGAGTTCAGGTGTACCCAAAGGCTTCCGCTGAGAGCACTTTTGGATGGCAGAAAGTGGCACCGTACGTGTTTTTTCGGGTCTAACTCGGGTTGAGCTTCTTGTTGCGGTTAGGGTTATGTTTAGGGTTGTTAGGAAAGAGTGAAGACGCAGAGTCCTGTTGAGTGTGGGGTTGCGTAAAGGCTCCCCCAGGGAGTTCAGGTGTACCCAAAGGCTTCCGCTGAGAGCACTTTTTGATGGCAGAAAGTGGCACCGTACGTGTTTTTTCGGGTCTAACTCGGGTTCAGCTTCTTGTTGCGGTTAGGGTTATGTTTAGGGTTGTTAGGAAAGAGTGAAGACGCAGAGTCCTGTTGAGTGTGGGGTTGCGTAAAGGCTCCCCCAGGGAGTTCAGGTGTTCCCAAAGGCTTCCGCTGAGAGCACTTTTTGATGGCAGAAAGTGGCACCGTACGTGTTTTTTCGGGTCTAACTCGGGTTGAGCTTCTTGTTGCGGTTAGGGTTATGTTTAGGGTTGTTAGGAAAGAGTGAAGACGCAGAGTCCTGTTGAGTGTGGGGTTGCGTAAAGGCTCCCCCAGGGAGTTCAGGTGTACCCAAAGGCTTCCGCTGAGAGCACTTTTGGATGGCAGAAAGTGGCACCGTACGTGTTTTTTCGGGTCTAACTCGGGTTCAGCTTCTTGTTGCGGTTAGGGTTATGTTTAGGGTTGTTAGGAAAGAGTGAAGACGCAGAGTCCTGTTGAGTGTGGGGTTGCGTAAAGGCTCCCCCAGGGAGTTCAGGTGTACCCAAAGGCTTCCGCTGAGAGCACTTTTTGATGGCAGAAAGTGGCACCGTACGTGTTTTTTCGGGTCTAACTCGGGTTCAGCTTCTTGTTGCGGTTAGGGTTATGTTTAGGGTTGTTAGGAAAGAGTGAAGACGCAGAGTCCTGTTGAGTGTGGGGTTGCGTAAAGGCTCCCCCAGGGAGTTCAGGTGTACCCAAAGGCTTCCGCTGAGAGCACTTTTTGATGGCAGAAAGTGGCACCGTACGTGTTTTTTCGGGTCTAACTCGGGTTCAGCTTCTTGTTGCGGTTAGGGTTATGTTTAGGGTTGTTAGGAAAGAGTGAAGACGCAGAGTCCTGTTGAGTGTGGGGTTGCGTAAAGGCTCCCCCAGGGAGTTCAGGTGTACCCAAAGGCTTCCGCTGAGAGCACTTTTTGATGGCAGGAAGTGGCACCGTACGTGTTTTTTCGGGTCTAACTCGGGTTGAGCTTCTTGTTGCGGTTAGGGTTATGTTTAGGGTTGTTAGGAAAGAGTGAAGACGCAGAGTCCTGTTGAGTGTGGGGTTGCGTAAAGGATCCCCCAGGGAGTTCAGGTGTACCCAAAGGCTTCCGCTGAGAGCACTTTTGGATGGCAGAAAGTGGCACCGTACGTGTTTTTTCGGGCCTAACTCGGGTTGAGCTTCTTGTTCCGGTTAGGCTTATGTTTAGGGTTGTTAGGAAAGAGTGAAGACGCAGAGTCCTGTTGAGTGTGGGGTTGTGTAAAGGCTCCCCAAGGGAGTTCAGGTGTTCCCAAAGGCTTCCGCTGAGAGCACTTTTTGATGGCAGAAAGTGGCACCATACGTGTTTTTCGGGTCTAACTCGGGTTCAGCTTCTTGTTGCGGTTAGGGTTATGTTTAGGGTTTTTAGGAAAGAGTGAAGACGCAGAGTCATGATGAGTGTGGGGTTGCGTAAAGGCTCCCCCAGGGAGTTCAGGTGTACCCAAAGGCTTCCGCTGAGAGCACTTTTTGATGGCAGAAAGTGGCACCGTACGTGTTTTTTCGGGTCTAACTCGGGTTCAGCTTCTTGTTGCGGTTAGGGTTATGTTTAGGGTTGTTAGGAAAGAGTGAAGACGCAGAGTCCTGTTGAGTGTGGGGTTGTGTAAAGGCTCCCCCAGGGAGTTCAGGTGTACCCAAAGGCTTCCGCTGAGAGCACTTTTTGATGGCAGAAAGTGGCACCGTACGTGTTTTTTCGGGTCTAACTCGGGTTCAGCTTCTTGTTGCGGTTAGGGTTATGTTTAGGGTTGTTAGGAAAGAGTGAAGACGCAGAGTCCTGTTGAGTGTGGGGTTGCGTAAAGGCTCCCCCAGGGAGTTCAGGTGTACCCAAAGGCTTCCGCTGAGAGCACTTTTTGATGGCAGAAAGTGGCACCGTACGTGTTTTTTCGGGTCTAACTCGGGTTGAGCTTCTTGTTGCGGTTAGGGTTATGTTTAGGGTTGTTAGGAAAGAGTGAAGACGCAGAGTCCTGTTGAGTGTGGGGTTGCGTAAAGGCTCCCCCAGGGAGTTCAGGTGTACCCAAAGGCTTCCGCTGAGAGCACTTTTTGATGGCAGAAAGTGGCACCGTACGTGTTTTTTCGGGTCTAACTCGGGTTCAGCTTCTTGTTGCGGTTAGGGTTATGTTTAGGGTTGTTAGGAAAGAGTGAAGACGCAGAGTCCTGTTGAGTGTGGGGTTGCGTAAAGGCTCCCCCAGGGAGTTCAGGTGTACCCAAAGGCTTCCGCTGAGAGCACTTTTTGATGGCAGAAAGTGGCACCGTACGTGTTTCTTCGGGTCTAACTCGGGTTCAGCTTCTTGTTGCGGTTAGGGTTATGTTTAGGGTTGTTAGGAAAGAGTGAAGACGCAGAGTCCTGTTGAGTGTGGGGTTGCGTAAAGGCTCCCCCAGGGAGTTCAGGTGTACCCAAAGGCTTCCGCTGAGAGCACTTTTTGATGGCAGAAAGTGGCACCGTACGTGTTTTTTCGGGTCTAACTCGGGTTCAGCTTCTTGTTGCGGTTAGGGTTATGTTTAGGGTTGTTAGGAAAGAGTGAAGACGCAGAGTCCTGCTGAGTGTGGGGTTGCGTAAAGGCTCCCCCAGGTAGTTCAGGTGTACCCAAAGGCTTCCGCTGAGAGCACTTTTTGATGGCAGAAAGTGGCACCGTACATGTTTTTTCGGGTCTAACTCGGGTTCAGCTTCTTGTTGCGGTTAGGGTTATGTTCAGGGTTGTTAGGAAAGAGTGAAGACGCAGAGTCCTGTTGAGTGTGGGGTTGCGTAAAGGCTCCCCCAGGGAGCTCAGGTGTACCCAAAGGCATCCGCTGAGAGCACTTTTTGATGGCAGAAAGTGGCACCGTACGTGTTTTTTCGGGTCTAACTCGGGTTGAGCTTCTTGTTGCGGTTAGGGTTATGTTTAGGGTTGTTAGGAAAGAGTGAAGACGCAGAGTCCTGTTGAGTGTGGGGTTGCGTAAAGGCTCCCCCAGGGAGTTCAGGTGTACCCAAAGGCTTCCGCTGAGAGCACTTTTGGATGGCAGAAAGTGGCACCGTACGTGTTTTTTCGGGTCTAACTCGGGTTGAGCTTCTTGTTGCGGTTAGGGTTATGTTTAGGGTTGTTAGGAAAGAGTGAAGACGCAGAGTCCTGTTGAGTGTGGGGTTGCGTAAAGGCTCCCCCAGGGAGTTCAGGTGTACCCAAAGGCTTCCGCTGAGAGCACTTTTTGATGGCAGAAAGTGGCACCGTACGTGTTTTTTCGGGTCTAACTCGGGTTCAGCTTCTTGTTGCGGTTAGGGTTATGTTTAGGGTTGTTAGGAAAGAGTGAAGACGCAGAGTCCTGTTGAGTGTGGGGTTGCGTAAAGGCTCCCCCAGGGAGTTCAGGTGTTCCCAAAGGCTTCCGCTGAGAGCACTTTTTGATGGCAGAAAGTGGCACCGTACGTGTTTTTTCGGGTCTAACTCGGGTTGAGCTTCTTGTTGCGGTTAGGGTTATGTTTAGGGTTGTTAGGAAAGAGTGAAGACGCAGAGTCCTGTTGAGTGTGGGGTTGCGTAAAGGCTCCCCCAGGGAGTTCAGGTGTACCCAAAGGCTTCCGCTGAGAGCACTTTTGGATGGCAGAAAGTGGCACCGTACGTGTTTTTTCGGGTCTAACTCGGGTTCAGCTTCTTGTTGCGGTTAGGGTTATGTTTAGGGTTGTTAGGAAAGAGTGAAGACGCAGAGTCCTGTTGAGTGTGGGGTTGCGTAAAGGCTCCCCCAGGGAGTTCAGGTGTACCCAAAGGCTTCCGCTGAGAGCACTTTTTGATGGCAGAAAGTGGCACCGTACGTGTTTTTTCGGGTCTAACTCGGGTTCAGCTTCTTGTTGCGGTTAGGGTTATGTTTAGGGTTGTTAGGAAAGAGTGAAGACGCAGAGTCCTGTTGAGTGTGGGGTTGCGTAAAGGCTCCCCCAGGGAGTTCAGGTGTACCCAAAGGCTTCCGCTGAGAGCACTTTTTGATGGCAGAAAGTGGCACCGTACGTGTTTTTTCGGGTCTAACTCGGGTTCAGCTTCTTGTTGCGGTTAGGGTTATGTTTAGGGTTGTTAGGAAAGAGTGAAGACGCAGAGTCCTGTTGAGTGTGGGGTTGCGTAAAGGCTCCCCCAGGGAGTTCAGGTGTACCCAAAGGCTTCCGCTGAGAGCACTTTTTGATGGCAGGAAGTGGCACCGTACGTGTTTTTTCGGGTCTAACTCGGGTTGAGCTTCTTGTTGCGGTTAGGGTTATGTTTAGGGTTGTTAGGAAAGAGTGAAGACGCAGAGTCCTGTTGAGTGTGGGGTTGCGTAAAGGATCCCCCAGGGAGTTCAGGTGTACCCAAAGGCTTCCGCTGAGAGCACTTTTGGATGGCAGAAAGTGGCACCGTACGTGTTTTTTCGGGTCTAACTCGGGTTCAGCTTCTTGTTCCGGTTAGGCTTATGTTTAGGGTTGTTAGGAAAGAGTGAAAACGCAGAGTCCTGTTGAGTGTGGGGTTGCGTAAAGACTCCCCCAGGGAGTTCAGGTGTACCCAAAGGCTTCCGCTGAGAGCACGTTTTGATGGCAGAAAGTGGCACCGTACGTGTTTTTTCGGGTCTAACTCGGGTTGAGCTTCTTGTTGCGGTTAGGGTTATGTTTAGGGTTGTTAGGAAAGAGTGAAGACGCAGAGTCCTGTTGAGTGTGGGGTTGCGTAAAGGCTCCCCCAGGGAGTTCACGTGTACCCAAAGGCTTCCGCTGAGAGCACTTTTTGATGGCAGAAAGTGGCACCGTACGTGTTTTTTCGGGTCTAACTCGGGTTGAGCTTCTTGTTGCGGTTAGGGTTATGTTTAGGGTTGTTAGGAAAGAGTGAAGACGCAGAGTCCTGTTGAGTGTGGGGTTGCGTAAAGGCTCCCCCAGGGAGTTCAGGTGTACCCAAAGGCTTCCGCTGAGAGCACTTTTTGATGGCAGAAAGTGGCACCGTACGTGTTTTTTCGGGTCTAACTCGGGTTCAGCTTCTTGTTGCGGTTAGGGTTATGTTTAGGGTTGTTAGGAAAGAGTGAAGACGCAGAGTCCTGTTGAGTGTGGGGTTGCGTAAAGGCTCCCCCAGGGAGTTCAGGTGTTCCCAAAGGCTTCCGCTGAGAGCACTTTTTGATGGCAGAAAGTGGCACCGTACGTGTTTTTTCGGGTCTAACTCGGGTTGAGCTTCTTGTTGCGGTTAGGGTTATGTTTAGGGTTGTTAGGAAAGAGTGAAGACGCAGAGTCCTGTTGAGTGTGGGGTTGCGTAAAGGCTCCCCCAGGGAGTTCAGGTGTACCCAAAGGCTTCCGCTGAGAGCACTTTTGGATGGCAGAAAGTGGCACCGTACGTGTTTTTTCGGGTCTAACTCGGGTTCAGCTTCTTGTTGCGGTTAGGGTTATGTTTAGGGTTGTTAGGAAAGAGTGAAGACGCAGAGTCCTGTTGAGTGTGGGGTTGCGTAAAGGCTCCCCCAGGGAGTTCAGGTGTACCCAAAGGCTTCCGCTGAGAGCACTTTTTGATGGCAGAAAGTGGCACCGTACGTGTTTTTTCGGGTCTAACTCGGGTTCAGCTTCTTGTTGCGGTTAGGGTTATGTTTAGGGTTGTTAGGAAAGAGTGAAGACGCAGAGTCCTGTTGAGTGTGGGGTTGCGTAAAGGCTCCCCCAGGGAGTTCAGGTGTACCCAAAGGCTTCCGCTGAGAGCACTTTTTGATGGCAGAAAGTGGCACCGTACGTGTTTTTTCGGGTCTAACTCGGGTTCAGCTTCTTGTTGCGGTTAGGGTTATGTTTAGGGTTGTTAGGAAAGAGTGAAGACGCAGAGTCCTGTTGAGTGTGGGGTTGCGTAAAGGCTCCCCCAGGGAGTTCAGGTGTACCCAAAGGCTTCCGCTGAGAGCACTTTTTGATGGCAGGAAGTGGCACCGTACGTGTTTTTTCGGGTCTAACTCGGGTTGAGCTTCTTGTTGCGGTTAGGGTTATGTTTAGGGTTGTTAGGAAAGAGTGAAGACGCAGAGTCCTGTTGAGTGTGGGGTTGCGTAAAGGCTCCCCCAGGGAGTTCAGGTGTACCCAAAGGCTTCCGCTGAGAGCACTTTTAGATGGCAGAAAGTGGCACCGTACGTGTTTTTTCGGGTCTAACTCGGGTTCAGCTTCTTGTTCCGGTTAGGCTTATGTTTAGGGTTGTTAGGAAAGAGTGAAAACGCAGAGTCCTGTTGAGTGTGGGGTTGCGTAAAGACTCCCCCAGGGAGTTCAGGTGTACCCAAAGGCTTCCGCTGAGAGCACTTTTTGATGGCAGAAAGTGGCACCGTACGTGTTTTTTCGGGTCTAACTCGGGTTGAGCTTCTTGTTGCGGTTAGGGTTATGTTTAGGGTTGTAAGGAAAGAGTGAAGACGCAGAGTCCTGTTGAGTGTGGGGTTGCGTAAAGGCTCCCCCAGGGAGTTCACGTGTACCCAAAGGCTTCCGCTGAGAGCACTTTTTGATGGCAGAAAGTGGCACCGTACGTGTTTTTTCGGGTCTAACTCGGGTTCAGCTTCTTGTTGCGGTTAGGGTTATGTTCAGGGTTGTTAGGAAAGAGTGAAGACGCAGAGTCCTGTTGAGTGTGGGGTTGCGTAAAGGCTCCCCCAGGGAGTTCAGGTGTACCCAAAGGCTTCCGCTGAGAGCACTTTTTGATGGCAGAAAGTGGCACCGTACGTGTTTTTTCGGGTCTAACTCGGGTTCAGCTTCTTGTTGCGGTTAGGGTTATGTTTAGGGTTGTTAGGAAAGAGTGAAAACGCAGAGTCCTGTTGAGTGTGGGGTTGCGTAAAGACTCCCCCAGGGAGTTCAGGTGTACCCAAAGGCTTCCGCTGAGAGCACTTTTTGATGGCAGAAAGTGGCACCGTACGTGTTTTTTCGGGTCTAACTCGGGTTGAGCTTCTTGTTGCGGTTAGGGTTATGTTTAGGGTTGTTAGGAAAGAGTGAAGACGCAGAGTCCTGTTGAGTGTGGGGTTGCGTAAAGGCTCCCCCAGGGAGTTCACGTGTACCCAAAGGCTTCCGCTGAGAGCACTTTTTGATGGCAGAAAGTGGCACCGTACGTGTTTTTTCGGGTCTAACTCGGGTTCAGCTTCTTGTTGCGGTTAGGGTTATGTTCAGGGTTGTTAGGAAAGAGTGAAGACGCAGAGTCCTGTTGAGTGTGGGGTTGCGTAAAGGCTCCCCCAGGGAGTTCAGGTGTACCCAAAGGCTTCCGCTGAGAGCACTTTTTGATGGCAGAAAGTGGCACCGTACGTGTTTTTTCGGGTCTAACTCGGGTTCAGCTTCTTGTTGCGGTTAGGGTTATGTTTAGGGTTGTTAGGAAAGAGTGAAGACGCAGAGTCCTGTTGAGTGTGGGGTTGCGTAAAGGCTCCCCCAGGGAGTTCAGGTGTACCCAAAGGCTTCCGCTGAGAGCACTTTTTGATGGCAGAAAGTGGCACCGTACGTGTTTTTTCGGGTCTAACTCGGGTTCAGCTTCTTGTTGCGGTTAGGGTTATGTTTAGGGTTGTTAGGAAAGAGTGAAGACGCAGAGTCCTGTTGAGTGTGGGGTTGCGTAAAGGCTCCCCCAGGGAGTTCAGGTGTACCCAAAGGCTTCCGCTGAGAGCACTTTTTGATGGCAGAAAGTGGCACCGTACGTGTTTTTTCGGGTCTAACTCGGGTTGAGCTTCTTGTTGCGGTTAGGGTTATGTTTAGGGTTGTTAGGAAAGAGTGAAGACGCAGAGTCCTGCTGAGTGTGGGGTTGCGTAAAGGCTCCCCCAGGGAGTTCAGGTGTACCCAAAGGCTTCCGCTGAGAGCACTTTTTGATGGCAGAAAGTGGCACCGTACGTGTTTTTTCGGGTCTAACTCGGGTTCAGCTTCTTGTTGCGGTTAGGGTTATGTTTAGGGTTGTTAGGAAAGAGTGAAGACGCAGAGTCCTGTTGAGTGTGGGGTTGCGTAAAGGCTCCCCCAGGGAGTTCAGGTGTACCCAAAGGCTTCCGCTGAGAGCACTTTTTGATGGCAGAAAGTGGCACCGTACGTGTTTTTTCGGGTCTAACTCGGGTTCAGCTTCTTGTTGCGGTTAGGGTTATGTTTAGGGTTGTTAGGAAAGAGTGAAGACGCAGAGTCCTGTTGAGTGTGGGGTTGCGTAAAGGCTCCCCCAGGGAGTTCAGGTGTACCCAAAGGCTTCCGCTGAGAGCACTTTTGGATGGCAGAAAGTGGCACCGTACGTGTTTTTTCGGGTCTAACTCGGGTTCAGCTTCTTGTTGCGGTTAGGGTTATGTTTAGGGTTGTTAGGAAAGAGTGAAGACGCAGAGTCCTGTTGAGTGTGGGGTTGCGTAAAGGCTCCCCCAGGGAGTTCAGGTGTACCCAAAGGCTTCCGCTGAGAGCACTTTTTGATGGCAGAAAGTGGCACCGTACATGTTTTTTCGGGTCTAACTCGGGTTGAGCTTCTTGTTGCGGTTAGGGTTATGTTTAGGGTTGTTAGGAAAGAGTGAAGACGCAGAGTCCTGTTGAGTGTGGGGTTGCGTAAAGGCTCCCCCAGGGAGTTCAGGTGTACCCAAAGGCTTCCGCTGAGAGCACTTTTGGATGGCAGAAAGTGGCACCGTACGTGTTTTTTCGGGTCTAACTCGGGTTCAGCTTCTTGTTGCGGTTAGGGTTATGTTTAGGGTTGTTAGGAAAGAGTGAAGACGCAGAGTCCTGTTGAGTGTGGGGTTGCGTAAAGGCTCCCCCAGGGAGTTCAGGTGTACCCAAAGGCTTCCGCTGAGAGCACTTTTTGATGGCAGAAAGTGGCACCGTACGTGTTTTTTCGGGTCTAACTCGGGTTCAGCTTCTTGTTGCGGTTAGGGTTATGTTTAGGGTTGTTAGGAAAGAGTGAAGACGCAGAGTCCTGTTGAGTGTGGGGTTGCGTAAAGGCTCCCCCAGGGAGTTCACGTGTACCCAAAGGCTTCCGCTGAGAGCACTTTTTGATGGCACAAAGTGGCACCGTACGTGTTTTTTCGGGTCTAACTCGGGTTGAGCTTCTTGTTCCGGTTAGGCTTATGTTTAGGGTTGTTAGGAAAGAGTGAAGACGCAGAGTCCTGTTGAGTGTGGGGTTGTGTAAAGGCTCCCCCAGGGAGTTCAGGTGTTCCCAAAGGCTTCCGCTGAGAGCACTTTTTGATGGCAGAAAGTGGCACCGTACGTGTTTTTTCGGGTCTAACTCGGGTTCAGCTTCTTGTTGCGGTTAGGGTTATGTTTAGGGTTGTTAGGAAAGAGTGAAGACGCAGAGTCCTGTTGAGTGTGGGGTTGCGTAAAGGCTCCCCCAGGGAGTTCAGGTGTACCCAAAGGCTTCCGCTGAGAGCACTTTTTGATGGCAGAAAGTGGCACCGTACGTGTTTTTTCGGGTCTAACTCGGGTTCAGCTTCTTGTTGCGGTTAGGGTTATGTTTAGGGTTGTTAGGAAAGAGTGAAGACGCAGAGTCCTGCTGAGTGTGGGGTTGCGTAAAGGCTCCCCCAGGGAGTTCAGGTGTACCCAAAGGCTTCCGCTGAGAGCACTTTTTGATGGCAGAAAGTGGCACCGTACGTGTTTTTTCGGGTCTAACTCGGGTTCAGCTTCTTGTTGCGGTTAGGGTTATGTTCAGGGTTGTTAGGAAAGAGTGAAGACGCAGAGTCCTGTTGAGTGTGGGGTTGCGTAAAGGCTCCCCCAGGGAGTTCAGGTGTACCCAAAGGCTTCCGCTGAGAGCACTTTTTGATGGCAGAAAGTGGCACCGTACGTGTTTTTTCGGGTCTAACTCGGGTTGAGCTTCTTGTTGCGGTTAGGGTTATGTTTAGGGTTGTTAGGAAAGAGTGAAGACGCAGAGTCCTGTTGAGTGTGGGGTTGCGTAAAGGCTCCCCCAGGGAGTTCAGGTGTACCCAAAGGCTTCCGCTGAGAGCACTTTTGGATGGCAGAAAGTGGCACCGTACGTGTTTTTTCGGGTCTAACTCGGGTTCAGCTTCTTGTTGCGGTTAGGCTTATGTTTAGGGTTGTTAGGAAAGAGTGAAGACGCAGAGTCCTGTTGAGTGTGGGGTTGCGTAAAGGCTCCCCCAGGGAGTTCAGGTGTACCCAAAGGCTTCCGCTGAGAGCACTTTTTGATGGCAGAAAGTGGCACCGTACGTGTTTTTTCGGGTCTAACTCGGGTTCAGCTTCTTGTTGCGGTTAGGGTTATGTTTAGGGTTGTTAGGAAAGAGTGAAGACGCAGAGTCCTGTTGAGTGTGGGGTTGCGTAAAGGCTCCCCCAGGGAGTTCAGGTGTACCCAAAGGCTTCCGCTGAGAGCACTTTTTGATGGCAGAAAGTGGCACCGTACGTGTTTTTTCGGGTCTAACTCGGGTTGAGCTTCTTGTTGCGGTTAGGGTTATGTTTAGGGTTGTTAGGAAAGAGTGAAGACGCAGAGTCCTGTTGAGTGTGGGGTTGCGTAAAGGCTCCCCCAGGGAGTTCAGGTGTACCCAAAGGCTTCCGCTGAGAGCACTTTTTGATGGCAGAAAGTGGCACCGTACGTGTTTTTTCGGGTCTAACTCGGGTTCAGCTTCTTGTTGCGGTTAGGGTTATGTTTAGGGTTGTTAGGAAAGAGTGAAGACGCAGAGTCCTGTTGAGTGTGGGGTTGCGTAAAGGCTCCCCCAGGGAGTTCAGGTGTACCCAAAGGCTTCCGCTGAGAGCACTTTTTGATGGCAGAAAGTGGCACCGTACATGTTTTTTCGGGTCTAACTCGGGTTCAGCTTCTTGTTGCGGTTAGGGTTATGTTTAGGGTTGTTAGGAAAGAGTGAAGACGCAGAGTCCTGTTGAGTGTGGGGTTGCGTAAAGGCTCCCCCAGGGAGTTCAGGTGTACCCAAAGGCTTCCGCTGAGAGCACTTTTTGATGGCAGGAAGTGGCACCGTACGTGTTTTTTCGGGTCTAACTCGGGTTGAGCTTCTTGTTGCGGTTAGGGTTATGTTTAGGGTTGTTAGGAAAGAGTGAAGACGCAGAGTCCTGTTGAGTGTGGGGTTGCGTAAAGGCTCCCCCAGGGAGTTCAGGTGTACCCAAAGGCTTCCGCTGAGAGCACTTTTTGATGGCAGAAAGTGGCACCGTACGTGTTTTTTCGGGTCTAACTCGGGTTCAGCTTCTTGTTGCGGTTAGGGTTGTGTTTAGGGTTGTTAGGAAAGAGTGAAGACGCAGAGTCCTGTTGAGTGTGGGGTTGCGTAAAGGCTCCCCCAGGGAGTTCAGGTGTACCCAAAGGCTTCCGCTGAGAGCACTTTTGGATGGCAGAAAGTGGCACCGTACGTGTTTTTTCGGGTCTAACTCGGGTTCAGCTTCTTGTTCCGGTTAGGCTTATGTTTAGGGTTGTTAGGAAAGAGTGAAAACGCAGAGTCCTGTTGAGTGTGGGGTTGCGTAAAGACTCCCCCAGGGAGTTCAGGTGTACCCAAAGGCTTCCGCTGAGAGCACTTTTTGATGGCAGAAAGTGGCACCGTACGTGTTTTTTCGGGTCTAACTCGGGTTCAGCTTCTTGTTGCGGTTAGGGTTATGTTTAGGGTTGTTAGGAAAGAGTGAAGACGCAGAGTCCTGTTGAGTGTGGGGTTGCGTAAAGGCTCCCCCAGGGAGTTCACGTGTACCCAAAGGCTTCCGCTGAGAGCACTTTTTGATGGCAGAAAGTGGCACCGTACGTGTTTTTTCGGGTCTAACTCGGGTTCAGCTTCTTGTTGCGGTTAGGGTTATGTTCAGGGTTGTTAGGAAAGAGTGAAGACGCAGAGTCCTGTTGAGTGTGGGGTTGCGTAAAGGCTCCCCCAGGGAGTTCAGGTGTACCCAAAGGCTTCCGCTGAGAGCACTTTTTGATGGCAGAAAGTGGCACCGTACGTGTTTTTTCGGGTCTAACTCGGGTTCAGCTTCTTGTTGCGGTTAGGGTTATGTTTAGGGTTGTTAGGAAAGAGTGAAAACGCAGAGTCCTGTTGAGTGTGGGGTTGCGTAAAGACTCCCCCAGGGAGTTCAGGTGTACCCAAAGGCTTCCGCTGAGAGCACTTTTTGATGGCAGAAAGTGGCACCGTACGTGTTTTTTCGGGTCTAACTCGGGTTGAGCTTCTTGTTGCGGTTAGGGTTATGTTTAGGGTTGTTAGGAAAGAGTGAAGACGCAGAGTCCTGTTGAGTGTGGGGTTGCGTAAAGGCTCCCCCAGGGAGTTCACGTGTACCCAAAGGCTTCCGCTGAGAGCACTTTTTGATGGCAGAAAGTGGCACCGTACGTGTTTTTTCGGGTCTAACTCGGGTTCAGCTTCTTGTTGCGGTTAGGGTTATGTTCAGGGTTGTTAGGAAAGAGTGAAGACGCAGAGTCCTGTTGAGTGTGGGGTTGCGTAAAGGCTCCCCCAGGGAGTTCAGGTGTACCCAAAGGCTTCCGCTGAGAGCACTTTTTGATGGCAGAAAGTGGCACCGTACGTGTTTTTTCGGGTCTAACTCGGGTTCAGCTTCTTGTTGCGGTTAGGGTTATGTTTAGGGTTGTTAGGAAAGAGTGAAGACGCAGAGTCCTGTTGAGTGTGGGGTTGCGTAAAGGCTCCCCCAGGGAGTTCAGGTGTACCCAAAGGCTTCCGCTGAGAGCACTTTTTGATGGCAGAAAGTGGAACCGTACGTGTTTTTTCGGGTCTAACTCGGGTTCAGCTTCTTGTTGCGGTTAGGGTTATGTTTAGGGTTGTTAGGAAAGAGTGAAGACGCAGAGTCCTGCTGAGTGTGGGGTTGCGTAAAGGCTCCCCCAGGGAGTTCACGTGTACCCAAAGGCTTCCGCTGAGAGCACTTTTTGATGGCAGAAAGTGGCACCGTACGTGTTTTTTCGGGTCTAACTCGGGTTCAGCTTCTTGTTGCGGTTAGGGTTATGTTTAGGGTTGTTAGGAAAGAGTGAAGACGCAGAGTCCTGTTGAGTGTGGGGTTGCGTAAAGGCTCCCCCAGGGAGTTCAGGTGTACCCAAAGGCTTCCGCTGAGAGCACTTTTTGATGGCAGAAAGTGGCACCGTACGTGTTTTTTCGGGTCTAACTCGGGTTCAGCTTCTTGTTGCGGTTAGGGTTATGTTTAGGGTTGTTAGGAAAGAGTGAAGACTCAGAGTCCTGTTGAGTGTGGGGTTGCGTAAAGGCTCCCCCAGGGAGTTCAGGTGTACCCAAAGGCTTCCGCTGAGAGCACTTTTTGATGGCAGAAAGTGGCACCGTACGTGTTTTTTCGGGTCTAACTCGGGTTCAGCTTCTTGTTGCGGTTAGGGTTATGTTTAGGGTTGTTAGGAAAGAGTGAAGACGCAGAGTCCTGTTGAGTGTGGGGTTGCGTAAAGGCTCCCCCAGGGAGTTCAGGTGTACCCAAAGGCTTCCGCTGAGAGCACTTTTTGATGGCAGAAAGTGGCACCGTACGTGTTTTTTCGGGTCTAACTCGGGTTCAGCTTCTTGTTGCGGTTAGGGTTATGTTTAGGGTTGTTAGGAAAGAGTGAAGACGCAGAGTCCTGTTGAGTGTGGGGTTGCGTAAAGGCTCCCCCAGGGAGTTCAGGTGTACCCAAAGGCTTCCGCTGAGAGCACTTTTTGATGGCAGAAAGTGGCACCGTACGTGTTTTTTCGGGTCTAACTCGGGTTCAGATTCTTGTTGCGGTTAGGGTTATGTTTAGGGTTGTTAGGAAAGAGTGAAGACGCAGAGTCCTGTTGAGTGTGGGGTTGCGTAAAGGCTCCCCCAGGGAGTTCAGGTGTACCCAAAGGCTTCCGCTGAGAGCACTTTTTGATGGCAGAAAGTGGCACCGTACGTGTTTTTTCGGGTCTAACTCGGGTTCAGCTTCTTGTTGCGGTTAGGGTTATGTTTAGGGTTGTTAGGAAAGAGTGAAGACGCAGAGTCCTGTTGAGTGTGGGGTTGCGTAAAGGCTCCCCCAGGGAGTTCACGTGTACCCAAAGGCTTCCGCTGAGAGCACTTTTTGATGGCAGAAAGTGGCACCGTACGTGTTTTTTCGGGTCTAACTCGGGTTCAGCTTCTTGTTGCGGTTAGGGTTATGTTTAGGGTTGTTAGGAAAGAGTGAAGACGCAGAGTCCTGTTGAGTGTGGGGTTGCGTAAAGGCTCCCCCAGGGAGTTCAGGTGTACCCAAAGGCTTCCGCTGAGAGCACTTTTTGATGGCAGAAAGTGGCACCGTACGTGTTTTTTCGGGTCTAACTCGGGTTCAGCTTCTTGTTGCGGTTAGGGTTATGTTTAGGGTTGTTAGGAAAGAGTGAAGACGCAGAGTCCTGTTGAGTGTGGGGTTGCGTAAAGGATCCCCCAGGGAGTTCACGTGTACCCAAAGGCTTCCGCTGAGAGCACTTTTTGATGGCAGAAAGTGGCACCGTACGTGTTTTTTCGGGTCTAACTCGGGTTCAGCTTCTTGTTGCGGTTAGGGTTATGTTTAGGGTTGTTAGGAAAGAGTGAAGACGCAGAGTCCTGTTGAGTGTGGGGTTGCGTAAAGGCTCCCCCAGGGAGTTCAGGTGTACCCAAAGGCTTCCGCTGAGAGCACTTTTTGATGGCAGAAAGTGGCACCGTACGTGTTTTTTCGGGTCTAACTCGGGTTCAGCTTCTTGTTGCGGTTAGGGTTATGTTTAGGGTTGTTAGGAAAGAGTGAAGACGCAGAGTCCTGTTGAGTGTGGGGTTGCGTAAAGGCTCCCCCAGGGAGTTCAGGTGTACCCAAAGGCTTCCGCTGAGAGCACTTTTGGATGGCAGAAAGTGGCACCGTACGTGTTTTTTCGGGTCTAACTCGGGTTCAGCTTCTTGTTGCGGTTAGGGTTATGTTTAGGGTTGTTAGGAAAGAGTGAAGACGCAGAGTCCTGTTGAGTGTGGGGTTGCGTAAAGGCTCCCCCAGGGAGTTCAGGTGTACCCAAAGGCTTCCGCTGAGAGCACTTTTTGATGGCAGAAAGTGGCACCGTACGTGTTTTTTCGGGTCTAACTCGGGTTGAGCTTCTTGTTCCGGTTAGGCTTATGTTTAGGGTTGTTAGGAAAGAGTGAAGACGCAGAGTCCTGTTGAGTGTGGGGTTGTGTAAAGGCTCCCCCAGGGAGTTCAGGTGTTCCCAAAGGCTTCCGCTGAGAGCACTTTTTGATGGCAGAAAGTGGCACCGTACGTGTTTTTTCGGGTCTAACTCGGGTTCAGCTTCTTGTTGCGGTTAGGGTTATGTTTAGGGTTGTTAGGAAAGAGTGAAGACGCAGAGTCCTGTTGAGTGTGGGGTTGCGTAAAGGCTCCCCCAGGGAGTTCAGGTGTACCCAAAGGCTTCCGCTGAGAGCACTTTTTGATGGCAGAAAGTGGCACCGTACGTGTTTTTTCGGGTCTAACTCGGGTTCAGCTTCTTGTTGCGGTTAGGGTTATGTTTAGGGTTGTTAGGAAAGAGTGAAGACGCAGAGTCCTGTTGAGTGTGGGGTTGCGTAAAGGCTCCCCCAGGGAGTTCAGGTGTACCCAAAGGCTTCCGCTGAGAGCACTTTTTGATGGCAGAAAGTGGCACCGTACGTGTTTTTTCGGGTCTAACTCGGGTTCAGCTTCTTGTTGCGGTTAGGGTTATGTTTAGGGTTGTTAGGAAAGAGCGAAGACGCAGAGTCCTGTTGAGTGTGGGGTTGCGTAAAGGCTCCCCCAGGGAGTTCAGGTGTACCCAAAGGCTTCCGCTGAGAGCACTTTTGGATGGCAGAAAGTGGCACCGTACGTGTTTTTTCGGGTCTAACTCGGGTTCAGCTTCTTGTTGCGGTTAGGGTTATGTTTAGGGTTGTTAGGAAAGAGTGAAGACGCAGAGTCCTGTTGAGTGTGGGGTTGCGTAAAGGCTCCCCCAGGGAGTTCAGGTGTACCCAAAGGCTTCCGCTGAGAGCACTTTTTGATGGCAGAAAGTGGCACCGTACGTGTTTTTTCGGGTCTAACTCGGGTTCAGCTTCTTGTTGCGGTTAGGGTTATGTTTAGGGTTGTTAGGAAAGAGTGAAGACGCAGAGTCCTGTTGAGTGTGGGGTTGCGTAAAGGCTCCCCCAGGGAGTTCAGGTGTACCCAAAGGCTTCCGCTGAGAGCACTTTTTGATGGCAGAAAGTGGCACCGTACGTGTTTTTTCGGGTCTAACTCGGGTTCAGCTTATTGTTGCGGTTAGGGTTATGTTTAGGGTTGTTAGGAAAGAGCGAAGACGCAGAGTCCTGTTGAGTGTGGGGTTGCGTAAAGGCTCCCCCAGGGAGTTCAGGTGTACCCAAAGGCTTCCGCTGAGAGCACTTTTTGATGGCAGAAAGTGGCACCGTACGTGTTTTTTCGGGTCTAACTCGGGTTGAGCTTCTTGTTGCGGTTAGGGTTATGTTTAGGGTTGTTAGGAAAGAGTGAAGACGCAGAGTCCTGTTGAGTGTGGGGTTGCGTAAAGGCTCCCCCAGGGAGTTCAGGTGTACCCAAAGGCTTCCGCTGAGAGCACTTTTGGATGGCAGAAAGTGGCACCGTACGTGTTTTTTCGGGTCTAACTCGGGTTGAGCTTCTTGTTGCGGTTAGGGTTATGTTTAGGGTTGTTAGGAAAGAGTGAAGACGCAGAGTCCTGTTGAGTGTGGGGTTGCGTAAAGGCTCCCCCAGGGAGTTCACGTGTACCCAAAGGCTTCCGCTGAGAGCACTTTTTGATGGCAGAAAGTGGCACCGTACGTGTTTTTTCGGGTCTAACTCGGGTTGAGCTTCTTGTTGCGGTTAGGGTTATGTTTAGGGTTGTTAGGAAAGAGTGAAGACGCAGAGTCCTGTTGAGTGCGGGGTTGCGTAAAGGCTCCCCCAGGGAGTTCAGGTGTACCCAAAGGCTTCCGCTGAGAGCACTTTTTGATGGCAGAAAGTGGCACCGTACGTGTTTTTTCGGGTCTAACGGGTTCAGCTTCTTGTTGCGGTTAGGGTTATGTTTAGGGTTGTTAGGAAAGAGTGAAGACGCAGAGTCCTGTTGAGTGTGGGGTTGCGTAAAGGCTCCCCCAGGGAGTTCAGGTGTACCCAAAGGCTTCCGCTGAGAGCACTTTTTGATGGCAGAAAGTGGCACCGTACGTGTTTTTTCGGGTCTAACTCGGGTTCAGCTTCTTGTTGCGGTTAGGGTTATGTTTAGGGTTGTTAGGAAAGAGTGAAGACGCAGAGTCCTGTTGAGTGTGGGGTTGCGTAAAGGCTCCCCCAGGGAGTTCAGGTGTACCCAAAGGCTTCCGCTGAGAGCACTTTTTGATGGCAGAAAGTGGCATCGTACGTGTTTTTTCGGGTCTAACTCGGGTTCAGCTTCTTGTTGCGGTTAGGGTTATGTTTAGGGTTGTTAGGAAAGAGTGAAGACGCAGAGTCCTGTTGAGTGTGGGGTTGCGTAAAGGCTCCCCCAGGGAGTTCACGTGTACCCAAAGGCTTCCGCTGAGAGCACTTTTTGATGGCAGAATGTGGCACCGTACGTGTTTTTTCGGGTCTAACTCGGGTTCAGCTTCTTGTTGCGGTTAGGGTTATGTTTAGGGTTGTTAGGAAAGAGTGAAGACGCAGAGTCCTGTTGAGTGTGGGGTTGCGTAAAGGCTCCCCCAGGGAGTTCAGGTGTACCCAAAGGCTTCCGCTGAGAGCACTTTTTGATGGCAGAAAGTGGCACCGTACGTGTTTTTTCGGGTCTAACTCGGGTTCAGCTTCTTGTTGCGGTTAGGGTTATGTTTAGGGTTGTTAGGAAAGAGCGAAGACGCAGAGTCCTGTTGAGTGTGGGGTTGCGTAAAGGCTCCCCCAGGGAGTTCAGGTGTACCCAAAGGCTTCCGCTGAGAGCACTTTTTGATGGCAGAAAGTGGCACCGTACGTGTTTTTTCGGGTCTAACTCGGGTTCAGCTTCTTGTTGCGGTTAGGGTTATGTTTAGGGTTGTTAGGAAAGAGCGAAGACGCAGAGTCCTGTTGAGTGTGGGGTTGCGTAAAGGCTCCCCCAGGGAGTTCAGGTGTACCCAGAGGCTTCCGCTGAGAGCACTTTTTGATGGCAGAAAGTGGCACCGTACGTGTTTTTTCGGGTCTAACTCGGGTTGAGCTTCTTGTTGCGGTTAGGGTTATGTTTAGGGTTGTTAGGAAAGAGTGAAGACGCAGAGTCCTGTTGAGTGTGGGGTTGCGTAAAGGCTCCCCCAGGGAGTTCAGGTGTACCCAAAGGCTTCCGCTGAGAGCACTTTTGGATGGCAGAAAGTGGCACCGTACGTGTTTTTTCGGGTCTAACTCGGGTTCAGCTTCTTGTTGCGGTTAGGGTTATGTTTAGGGTTGTTAGGAAAGAGTGAAGACGCAGAGTCCTGTTGAGTGTGGGGTTGCGTAAAGGCTCCCCCAGGGAGTTCACGTGTACCCAAAGGCTTCCGCTGAGAGCACTTTTTGATGGCAGAAAGTGGCACCGTACGTGTTTTTTCGGGTCTAACTCGGGTTGAGCTTCTTGTTGCGGTTAGGGTTATGTTTAGGGTTGTTAGGAAAGAGTGAAGACGCAGAGTCCTGTTGAGTGCGGGGTTGCGTAAAGGCTCCCCCAGGGAGTTCAGGTGTACCCAAAGGCTTCCGCTGAGAGCACTTTTTGATGGCAGAAAGTGGCACCGTACGTGTTTTTTCGGGTCTAACTCGGGTTCAGCTTCTTGTTGCGGTTAGGGTTATGTTTAGGGTTGTTAGGAAAGAGTGAAGACGCAGTGTCCTGTTGAGTGTGGGGTTGCGTAAAGGCTCCCCCAGGGAGTTCAGGTGTACCCAAAGGCTTCCGCTGAGAGCACTTTTTGATGGCAGAAAGTGGCACCGTACGTGTTTTTTCGGGTCTAACTCGGGTTCAGCTTCTTGTTGCGGTTAGGGTTATGTTTAGGGTTGTTAGGAAAGAGTGAAGACACAGAGTCCTGTTGAGTGTGCGGTTGCGTAAAGGCTCCCCCAGGGAGTTCAGGTGTACCCAAAGGCTTCCGCTGAGAGCACTTTTTGATGGCAGAAAGTGGCACCGTACGTGTTTTTTCGGGTCTAACTCGGGTTCAGCTTCTTGTTGCGGTTAGGGTTATGTTTAGGGTTGTTAGGAAAGAGTGAAGACGCAGAGTCCTGTTGAGTGTGGGGTTGCGTAAAGGCTCCCCCAGGGAGTTCACGTGTACCCAAAGGCTTCCGCTGAGAGCACTTTTTGATGGCAGAAAGTGGCACCGTACGTGTTTTTTCGGGTCTAACTCGGGTTCAGCTTCTTGTTGCGGTTAGGGTTATGTTTAGGGTTGTTAGGAAAGAGTGAAGACGCAGAGTCCTGTTGAGTGTGGGGTTGCGTAAAGGCTCCCCCAGGGAGTTCAGGTGTACCCAAAGGCTTCCGCTGAGAGCACTTTTTGATGGCAGAAAGTGGCACCGTACGTGTTTTTTCGGGTCTAACTCGGGTTGAGCTTCTTGTTGCGGTTAGGGTTATGTTTAGGGTTGTTAGGAAAGAGTGAAGACGCAGAGTCCTGTTGAGTGTGGGGTTGCGTAAAGGCTCCCCCAGGGAGTTCAGGTGTACCCAAAGGCTTCCGCTGAGAGCACTTTTTGATGGCAGAAAGTGGCACCGTACGTGTTTTTTCGGGTCTAACTCGGGTTCAGCTTCTTGTTGCGGTTAGGGTTATGTTTAGGGTTGTTAGGAAAGAGTGAAGACGCAGAGTCCTGTTGAGTGTGGGGTTGCGTAAAGGCTCCCCCAGGGAGTTCAGGTGTACCCAAAGGCTTCCGCTGAGAGCACTTTTTGATGGCAGAAAGTGGCACCGTACGTGTTTTTTCGGGTCTAACTCGGGTTCAGCTTCTTGTTGCGGTTAGGGTTATGTTTAGGGTTGTTAGGAAAGAGTGAAGACGCAGAGTCCTGTTGAGTGTGGGGTTGCGTAAAGGCTCCCCCAGGGAGTTCAGGTGTACCCAAAGGCTTCCGCTGAGAGCACTTTTTGATGGCAGAAAGTGGCATCGTACGTGTTTTTTCGGGTCTAACTCGGGTTCAGCTTCTTGTTGCGGTTAGGGTTATGTTTAGGGTTGTTAGGAAAGAGTGAAGACGCAGAGTCCTGTTGAGTGTGGGGTTGCGTAAAGGCTCCCCCAGGGAGTTCAGGTGTACCCAAAGGCTTCCGCTGAGAGCACTTTTTGATGGCAGAAAGTGGCACCGTACGTGTTTTTTCGGGTCTAACTCGGGTTCAGCTTCTTGTTGCGGTTAGGGTTATGTTTAGGGTTGTTAGGAAAGAGCGAAGACGCAGAGTCCTGTTGAGTGTGGGGTTGCGTAAAGGCTCCCCCAGGGAGTTCAGGTGTACCCAAAGGCTTCCGCTGAGAGCACTTTTGGATGGCAGAAAGTGGCACCGTACGTGTTTTTTCGGGTCTAACTCGGGTTCAGCTTCTTGTTGCGGTTAGGGTTATGTTTAGGGTTGTTAGGAAAGAGCGAAGACGCAGAGTCCTGTTGAGTGTGGGGTTGCGTAAAGGCTCCCCCAGGGAGTTCAGGTGTACCCAAAGGCTTCCGCTGAGAGCACTTTTTGATGGCAGAAAGTGGCACCGTACGTGTTTTTTCGGGTCTAACTCGGGTTGAGCTTCTTGTTGCGGTTAGGGTTATGTTTAGGGTTGTTAGGAAAGAGTGAAGACGCAGAGTCCTGTTGAGTGTGGGGTTGCGTAAAGGCTCCCCCAGGGAGTTCAGGTGTACCCAAAGGCTTCCGCTGAGAGCACTTTTTGATGGCAGAAAGTGGCACCGTACGTGTTTTTTCGGGTCTAACTCGGGTTCAGCTTCTTGTTGCGGTTAGGGTTATGTTTAGGGTTGTTAGGAAAGAGTGAAGACGCAGAGTCCTGTTGAGTGTGGGGTTGCGTAAAGGCTCCCCCAGGGAGTTCACGTGTACCCAAAGGCTTCCGCTGAGAGCACTTTTTGATGGCAGAAAGTGGCACCGTACGTGTTTTTTCGGGTCTAACTCGGGTTGAGCTTCTTGTTGCGGTTAGGGTTATGTTTAGGGTTGTTAGGAAAGAGTGAAGACGCAGAGTCCTGTTGAGTGCGGGGTTGCGTAAAGGCTCCCCCAGGGAGTTCAGGTGTACCCAAAGGCTTCCGCTGAGAGCACTTTTTGATGGCAGAAAGTGGCACCGTACGTGTTTTTTCGGGTCTAACTCGGGTTCAGCTTCTTGTTGCGGTTAGGGTTATGTTTAGGGTTGTTAGGAAAGAGTGAAGACGCAGTGTCCTGTTGAGTGTGGGGTTGCGTAAAGGCTCCCCCAGGGAGTTCAGGTGTACCCAAAGGCTTCCGCTGAGAGCACTTTTTGATGGCAGAAAGTGGCACCGTACGTGTTTTTTCGGGTCTAACTCGGGTTCAGCTTCTTGTTGCGGTTAGGGTTATGTTTAGGGTTGTTAGGAAAGAGTGAAGACGCAGAGTCCTGTTGAGTGTGCGGTTGCGTAAAGGCTCCCCCAGGGAGTTCAGGTGTACCCAAAGGCTTCCGCTGAGAGCACTTTTTGATGGCAGAAAGTGGCATCGTACGTGTTTTTTCGGGTCTAACTCGGGTTCAGCTTCTTGTTGCGGTTAGGGTTATGTTTAGGGTTGTTAGGAAAGAGTGAAGACGCAGAGTCCTGTTGAGTGTGGGGTTGCGTAAAGGCTCCCCCAGGGAGTTCAGGTGTACCCAAAGGCTTCCGCTGAGAGCACTTTTTGATGGCAGAAAGTGGCACCGTACGTGTTTTTTCGGGTCTAACTCGGGTTCAGCTTCTTGTTGCGGTTAGGGTTATGTTTAGGGTTGTTAGGAAAGAGTGAAGACGCAGAGTCCTGTTGAGTGTGGGGTTGCGTAAAGGCTCCCCCAGGGAGTTCAGGTGTACCCAAAGGCTTCCGCTGAGAGCACTTTTTGATGGCAGAAAGTGGCACCGTACGTGTTTTTTCGGGTCTAACTCGGGTTCAGCTTCTTGTTGCGGTTAGGGTTATGTTTAGGGTTGTTAGGAAAGAGTGAAGACGCAGAGTCCTGTTGAGTGTGGGGTTGCGTAAAGGCTCCCCCAGGGAGTTCAGGTGTACCCAAAGGCTTCCGCTGAGAGCACTTTTTGATGGCAGAAAGTGGCACCGTACGTGTTTTTTCGGGTCTAACTCGGGTTCAGCTTCTTGTTGCGGTTAGGGTTATGTTTAGGGTTGTTAGGAAAGAGCGAAGACGCAGAGTCCTGTTGAGTGTGGGGTTGCGTAAAGGCTCCCCCAGGGAGTTCAGGTGTACCCAAAGGCTTCCGCTGAGAGCACTTTTGGATGGCAGAAAGTGGCACCGTACGTGTTTTTTCGGGTCTAACTCGGGTTCAGCTTCTTGTTGCGGTTAGGGTTATGTTTAGGGTTGTTAGGAAAGAGCGAAGACGCAGAGTCCTGTTGAGTGTGGGGTTGCGTAAAGGCTCCCCCAGGGAGTTCAGGTGTACCCAAAGGCTTCCGCTGAGAGCACTTTTTGATGGCAGAAAGTGGCACCGTACGTGTTTTTTCGGGTCTAACTCGGGTTGAGCTTCTTGTTGCGGTTAGGGTTATGTTTAGGGTTGTTAGGAAAGAGTGAAGACGCAGAGTCCTGTTGAGTGTGGGGTTGCGTAAAGGCTCCCCCAGGGAGTTCAGGTGTACCCAAAGGCTTCCGCTGAGAGCACTTTTGGATGGCAGAAAGTGGCACCGTACGTGTTTTTTCGGGTCTAACTCGGGTTCAGCTTCTTGTTGCGGTTAGGGTTATGTTTAGGGTTGTTAGGAAAGAGTGAAGACGCAGAGTCCTGTTGAGTGTGGGGTTGCGTAAAGGCTCCCCCAGGGAGTTCACGTGTACCCAAAGGCTTCCGCTGAGAGCACTTTTTGATGGCAGAAAGTGGCACCGTACGTGTTTTTTCGGGTCTAACTCGGGTTCAGCTTCTTGTTGCGGTTAGGGTTATGTTTAGGGTTGTTAGGAAAGAGTGAAGACGCAGAGTCCTGTTGAGTGCGGGGTTGCGTAAAGGCTCCCCCAGGGAGTTCAGGTGTACCCAAAGGCTTCCGCTGAGAGCACTTTTTGATGGCAGAAAGTGGCACCGTACGTGTTTTTTCGGGTCTAACTCGGGTTCAGCTTCTTGTTGCGGTTAGGGTTATGTTTAGGGTTGTTAGGAAAGAGTGAAGACGCAGTGTCCTGTTGAGTGTGGGGTTGCGTAAAGGCTCCCCCAGGGAGTTCAGGTGTACCCAAAGGCTTCCGCTGAGAGCACTTTTTGATGGCAGAAAGTGGCACCGTACGTGTTTTTTCGGGTCTAACTCGGGTTCAGCTTCTTGTTGCGGTTAGGGTTATGTTTAGGGTTGTTAGGAAAGAGTGAAGACGCAGAGTCCTGTTGAGTGTGCGGTTGCGTAAAGGCTCCCCCAGGGAGTTCAGGTGTACCCAAAGGCTTCCGCTGAGAGCACTTTTTGATGGCAGAAAGTGGCATCGTACGTGTTTTTTCGGGTCTAACTCGGGTTCAGCTTCTTGTTGCGGTTAGGGTTATGTTTAGGGTTGTTAGGAAAGAGTGAAGACGCAGAGTCCTGTTGAGTGTGGGGTTGCGTAAAGGCTCCCCCAGGGAGTTCAGGTGTACCCAAAGGCTTCCGCTGAGAGCACTTTTTGATGGCAGAAAGTGGCACCGTACGTGTTTTTTCGGGTCTAACTCGGGTTCAGCTTCTTGTTGCGGTTAGGGTTATGTTTAGGGTTGTTAGGAAAGAGTGAAGACGCAGAGTCCTGTTGAGTGTGGGGTTGCGTAAAGGCTCCCCCAGGGAGTTCAGGTGTACCCAAAGGCTTCCGCTGAGAGCACTTTTTGATGGCAGAAAGTGGCACCGTACGTGTTTTTTCGGGTCTAACTCGGGTTCAGCTTCTTGTTGCGGTTAGGGTTATGTTTAGGGTTGTTAGGAAAGAGTGAAGACGCAGAGTCCTGTTGAGTGTGGGGTTGCGTAAAGGCTCCCCCAGGGAGTTCAGGTGTACCCAAAGGCTTCCGCTGAGAGCACTTTTTGATGGCAGAAAGTGGCACCGTACGTGTTTTTTCGGGTCTAACTCGGGTTCAGCTTCTTGTTGCGGTTAGGGTTATGTTTAGGGTTGTTAGGAAAGAGCGAAGACGCAGAGTCCTGTTGAGTGTGGGGTTGCGTAAAGGCTCCCCCAGGGAGTTCACGTGTACCCAAAGGCTTCCGCTGAGAGCACTTTTGGATGGCAGAAAGTGGCACCGTACGTGTTTTTTCGGGTCTAACTCGGGTTCAGCTTCTTGTTGCGGTTAGGGTTATGTTTAGGGTTGTTAGGAAAGAGCGAAGACGCAGAGTCCTGTTGAGTGTGGGGTTGCGTAAAGGCTCCCCCAGGGAGTTCAGGTGTACCCAAAGGCTTCCGCTGAGAGCACTTTTTGATGGCAGAAAGTGGCACCGTACGTGTTTTTTCGGGTCTAACTCGGGTTGAGCTTCTTGTTGCGGTTAGGGTTATGTTTAGGGTTGTTAGGAAAGAGTGAAGACGCAGAGTCCTGTTGAGTGTGGGGTTGCGTAAAGGCTCCCCCAGGGAGTTCAGGTGTACCCAAAGGCTTCCGCTGAGAGCACTTTTTGATGGCAGAAAGTGGCACCGTACGTGTTTTTTCGGGTCTAACTCGGGTTCAGCTTCTTGTTGCGGTTAGGGTTATGTTTAGGGTTGTTAGGAAAGAGTGAAGACGCAGAGTCCTGTTGAGTGTGGGGTTGCGTAAAGGCTCCCCCAGGGAGTTCAGGTGTACCCAAAGGCTTCCGCTGAGAGCACTTTTGGATGGCAGAAAGTGGCACCGTACGTGTTTTTTCGGGTCTAACTCGGGTTCAGCTTCTTGTTGCGGTTAGGGTTATGTTTAGGGTTGTTAGGAAAGAGTGAAGACGCAGAGTCCTGTTGAGTGTGGGGTTGCGTAAAGGCTCCCCCAGGGAGTTCAGGTGTACCCAAAGGCTTCCGCTGAGAGCACTTTTGGATGGCAGAAAGTGGCACCGTACGTGTTTTTTCGGGTCTAACTCGGGTTCAGCTTCTTGTTGCGGTTAGGGTTATGTTTAGGGTTGTTAGGAAAGAGTGAAGACGCAGAGTCCTGTTGAGTGTGGGGTTGCGTAAAGGATCCCCCAGGGAGTTCACGTGTACCCAAAGGCTTCCGCTGAGAGCACTTTTTGATGGCAGAAAGTGGCACCGTACGTGTTTTTTCGGGTCTAACTCGGGTTCAGCTTCTTGTTGCGGTTAGGGTTATGTTTAGGGTTGTTAGGAAAGAGTGAAGACGCAGAGTCCTGTTGAGTGTGGGGTTGCGTAAAGGCTCCCCCAGCGAGTTCAGGTGTACCCAAAGGCTTCCGCTGAGAGCACTTTTTGATGGCAGAAAGTGGCACCGTACGTGTTTTTTCGGGTCTAACTCGGGTTGAGCTTCTTGTTGCGGTTAGGGTTATGTTTAGGGTTGTTAGGAAAGAGTGAAGACGCAGAGTCCTGTTGGGTGTGGGGTTGCGTAAAGGCTCCCCCAGGGAGTTCAGGTGTACCCAAAGGCTTCCGCTGAGAGCACTTTTTGATGGCAGAAAGTGGCACCGTACGTGTTTTTTCGGGTCTAACTCGGGTTCAGCTTCTTGTTGCGGTTAGGGTTATGTTTAGGGTTGTTAGGAAAGAGCGAAGACGCAGAGTCCTGTTGAGTGTGGGGTTGCGTAAAGGCTCCCCCAGGGAGTTCAGGTGTACCCAAAGGCTTCCGCTGAGAGCACTTTTTGATGGCAGAAAGTGGCACCGTACGTGTTTTTTCGGGTCTAACTCGGGTTCAGCTTCTTGTTGCGGTTAGGGTTATGTTTAGGGTTGTTAGGAAAGAGCGAAGACGCAGAGTCCTGTTGAGTGTGGGGTTGCGTAAAGGCTCCCCCAGGGAGTTCAGGTGTACCCAAAGGCTTCCGCTGAGAGCACTTTTTGATGGCAGAAAGTGGCACCGTACGTGTTTTTTCGGGTCTAACTCGGGTTCAGCTTCTTGTTGCGGTTAGGGTTATGTTTAGGGTTGTTAGGAAAGAGTGAAGACGCAGAGTCCTGTTGAGTGTGGGGTTGCGTAAAGGCTCCCCCAGGGAGTTCAGGTGTACCCAAAGGCTTCCGCTGAGAGCACTTTTTGATGGCAGAAAGTGGCACCGTACGTGTTTTTTCGGGTCTAACTCGGGTTCAGCTTCTTGTTGCGGTTAGGGTTATGTTTAGGGTTGTTAGGAAAGAGTGAAGACGCAGAGTCCTGTTGAGTGTGGGGTTGCGTAAAGGCTCCCCCAGGGAGTTCAGGTGTACCCAAAGGCTTCCGCTGAGAGCACTTTTTGATGGCAGAAAGTGGCACCGTACGTGTTTTTTCGGGTCTAACTCGGGTTCAGCTTCTTGTTGCGGTTAGGGTTATGTTTAGGGTTGTTAGGAAAGAGTGAAGACGCAGAGTCCTGTTGAGTGTGGGGTTGCGTAAAGGATCCCCCAGGGAGTTCACGTGTACCCAAAGGCTTCCGCTGAGAGCACTTTTTGATGGCAGAAAGTGGCACCGTACGTGTTTTTTCGGGTCTAACTCGGGTTCAGCTTCTTGTTGCGGTTAGGGTTATGTTTAGGGTTGTTAGGAAAGAGTGAAGACGCAGAGTCCTGTTGAGTGTGGGGTTGCGTAAAGGCTCCCCCAGCGAGTTCAGGTGTACCCAAAGGCTTCCGCTGAGAGCACTTTTTGATGGCAGAAAGTGGCACCGTACGTGTTTTTTCGGGTCTAACTCGGGTTGAGCTTCTTGTTGCGGTTAGGGTTATGTTTAGGGTTGTTAGGAAAGAGCGAAGACGCAGAGTCCTGTTGAGTGTGGGGTTGCGTAAAGGCTCCCCCAGGGAGTTCAGGTGTACCCAAAGGCTTCCGCTGAGAGCACTTTTTGATGGCAGAAAGTGGCACCGTACGTGTTTTTTCGGGTCTAACTCGGGTTCAGCTTCTTGTTGCGGTTAGGGTTATGTTTAGGGTTGTTAGGAAAGAGCGAAGACGCAGAGTCCTGTTGAGTGTGGGGTTGCGTAAAGGCTCCCCCAGGGAGTTCAGGTGTACCCAAAGGCTTCCGCTGAGAGCACTTTTTGATGGCAGAAAGTGGCACCGTACGTGTTTTTTCGGGTCTAACTCGGGTTCAGCTTCTTGTTGCGGTTAGGGTTATGTTTAGGGTTGTTAGGAAAGAGCGAAGACGCAGAGTCCTGTTGAGTGTGGGGTTGCGTAAAGGCTCCCCCAGGGAGTTCAGGTGTACCCAAAGGCTTCCGCTGAGAGCACTTTTTGATGGCAGAAAGTGGCACCGTACGTGTTTTTTCGGGTCTAACTCGGGTTCAGCTTCTTGTTGCGGTTAGGGTTATGTTTAGGGTTGTTAGGAAAGAGTGAAGACGCAGAGTCCTGTTGAGTGTGGGGTTGCGTAAAGGCTCCCCCAGGGAGTTCAGGTGTACCCAAAGGCTTCCGCTGAGAGCACTTTTTGATGGCAGAAAGTGGCACCGTACGTGTTTTTTCGGGTCTAACTCGGGTTCAGCTTCTTGTTGCGGTTAGGGTTATGTTTAGGGTTGTTAGGAAAGAGTGAAGACGCAGAGTCCTGTTGAGTGTGCGGTTGCGTAAAGGCTCCCCCAGGGAGTTCACGTGTACCCAAAGGCTTCCGCTGAGAGCACTTTTTGATGGCAGAAAGTGGCACCGTACGTGTTTTTTCGGGTCTAACTCGGGTTCAGCTTCTTGTTGCGGTTAGGGTTATGTTTAGGGTTGTTAGGAAAGAGTGAAGACGCAGAGTCCTGTTGAGTGTGGGGTTGCGTAAAGGCTCCCCCAGGGAGTTCAGGTGTACCCAAAGGCTTCCGCTGAGAGCACTTTTTGATGGCAGAAAGTGGCACCGTACGTGTTTTTTCAGGTCTAACTCGGGTTGAGCTTCTTGTTGCGGTTAGGGTTATGTTTAGGGTTGTTAGGAAAGAGTGAAGACGCAGAGTCCTGTTGAGTGTGGGGTTGCGTAAAGGCTCCCCCAGGGAGTTCACGTGTACCCAAAGGCTTCCGCTGAGAGCACTTTTTGATGGCAGAAAGTGGCACCGTACGTGTTTTTTCGGGTCTAACTCGGGTTCAGCTTCTTGTTGCGGTTAGGGTTATGTTTAGGGTTGTTAGGAAAGAGCGAAGACGCAGAGTCCTGTTGAGTGTGGGGTTGCGTAAAGGCTCCCCCAGGGAGTTCAGGTGTACCCAAAGGCTTCCGCTGAGAGCACTTTTTGATGGCAGAAAGTGGCACCGTACGTGTTTTTTCGGGTCTAACTCGGGTTCAGCTTCTTGTTGCGGTTAGGGTTATGTTTAGGGTTGTTAGGAAAGAGCGAAGACGCAGAGTCCTGTTGAGTGTGGGGTTGCGTAAAGGCTCCCCCAGGGAGTTCAGGTGTACCCAAAGGCTTCCGCTGAGAGCACTTTTGGATGGCAGAAAGTGGCACCGTACGTGTTTTTTCGGGTCTAACTCGGGTTCAGCTTCTTGTTGCGGTTAGGGTTATGTTTAGGGTTGTTAGGAAAGAGTGAAGACGCAGAGTCCTGTTGAGTGCGGGGTTGCGTAAAGGCTCCCCCAGGGAGTTCAGGTGTACCCAAAGGCTTCCGCTGAGAGCACTTTTTGATGGCAGAAAGTGGCACCGTACGTGTTTTTTCGGGTCTAACTCGGGTTCAGCTTCTTGTTGCGGTTAGGGTTATGTTTAGGGTTGTTAGGAAAGAGTGAAGACGCAGAGTCCTGTTGAGTGTGGGGTTGCGTAAAGGCTCCCCCAGGGAGTTCAGGTGTACCCAAAGGCTTCCGCTGAGAGCACTTTTTGATGGCAGAAAGTGGCACCGTACGTGTTTTTTCGGGTCTAACTCGGGTTCAGCTTCTTGTTGCGGTTAGGGTTATGTTTAGGGTTGTTAGGAAAGAGTGAAGACGCAGAGTCCTGTTGAGTGTGGGGTTGCGTAAAGGCTCCCCCAGGGAGTTCAGGTGTACCCAAAGGCTTCCGCTGAGAGCACTTTTTGATGGCAGAAAGTGGCATCGTACGTGTTTTTTCGGGTCTAACTCGGGTTCAGCTTCTTGTTGCGGTTAGGGTTATGTTTAGGGTTGTTAGGAAAGAGTGAAGACGCAGAGTCCTGTTGAGTGTGGGGTTGCGTAAAGGCTCCCCCAGGGAGTTCAGGTGTACCCAAAGGCTTCCGCTGAGAGCACTTTTTGATGGCAGAAAGTGGCACCGTACGTGTTTTTTCGGGTCTAACTCGGGTTCAGCTTCTTGTTGCGGTTAGGGTTATGTTTAGGGTTGTTAGGAAAGAGTGAAGACGCAGAGTCCTGTTGAGTGTGGGGTTGCGTAAAGGCTCCCCCAGGGAGTTCAGGTGTACCCAAAGGCTTCCGCTGAGAGCACTTTTTGATGGCAGAAAGTGGCACCGTACGTGTTTTTTCGGGTCTAACTCGGGTTCAGCTTCTTGTTGCGGTTAGGGTTATGTTTAGGGTTGTTAGGAAAGAGTGAAGACGCAGAGTCCTGTTGAGTGTGGGGTTGCGTAAAGGCTCCCCCAGGGAGTTCAGGTGTACCCAAAGGCTTCCGCTGAGAGCACTTTTTGATGGCAGAAAGTGGCACCGTACGTGTTTTTTCGGGTCTAACTCGGGTTCAGCTTCTTGTTGCGGTTAGGGTTATGTTTAGGGTTGTTAGGAAAGAGTGAAGACGCAGAGTCCTGTTGAGTGTGGGGTTGCGTAAAGGCTCCCCCAGGGAGTTCACGTGTACCCAAAGGCTTCCGCTGAGAGCACTTTTTGATGGCAGAAAGTGGCACCGTACGTGTTTTTTCGGGTCTAACTCGGGTTCAGCTTCTTGTTGCGGTTAGGGTTATGTTTAGGGTTGTTAGGAAAGAGCGAAGACGCAGAGTCCTGTTGAGTGTGGGGTTGCGTAAAGGCTCCCCCAGGGAGTTCAGGTGTACCCAAAGGCTTCCGCTGAGAGCACTTTTTGATGGCAGAAAGTGGCACCGTACGTGTTTTTTCGGGTCTAACTCGGGTTCAGCTTCTTGTTGCGGTTAGGGTTATGTTTAGGGTTGTTAGGAAAGAGCGAAGACGCAGAGTCCTGTTGAGTGTGGGGTTGCGTAAAGGCTCCCCCAGGGAGTTCAGGTGTACCCAAAGGCTTCCGCTGAGAGCACTTTTGGATGGCAGAAAGTGGCACCGTACGTGTTTTTTCGGGTCTAACTCGGGTTCAGCTTCTTGTTGCGGTTAGGGTTATGTTTAGGGTTGTTAGGAAAGAGTGAAGACGCAGAGTCCTGTTGAGTGCGGGGTTGCGTAAAGGCTCCCCCAGGGAGTTCAGGTGTACCCAAAGGCTTCCGCTGAGAGCACTTTTTGATGGCAGAAAGTGGCACCGTACGTGTTTTTTCGGGTCTAACTCGGGTTCAGCTTCTTGTTGCGGTTAGGGTTATGTTTAGGGTTGTTAGGAAACAGTGAAGACGCAGAGTCCTGTTGAGTGTGGGGTTGCGTAAAGGCTCCCCCAGGGAGTTCAGGTGTACCCAAAGGCTTCCGCTGAGAGCACTTTTTGATGGCAGAAAGTGGCACCGTACGTGTTTTTTCGGGTCTAACTCGGGTTCAGCTTCTTGTTGCGGTTAGGGTTATGTTTAGGGTTGTTAGGAAAGAGTGAAGACGCAGAGTCCTGTTGAGTGTGCGGTTGCGTAAAGGCTCCCCCAGGGAGTTCAGGTGTACCCAAAGGCTTCCGCTGAGAGCACTTTTTGATGGCAGAAAGTGGCATCGTACGTGTTTTTTCGGGTCTAACTCGGGTTCAGCTTCTTGTTGCGGTTAGGGTTATGTTTAGGGTTGTTAGGAAAGAGTGAAGACGCAGAGTCCTGTTGAGTGTGGGGTTGCGTAAAGGCTCCCCCAGGGAGTTCAGGTGTACCCAAAGGCTTCCGCTGAGAGCACTTTTTGATGGCAGAAAGTGGCACCGTACGTGTTTTTTCGGGTCTAACTCGGGTTCAGCTTCTTGTTGCGGTTAGGGTTATGTTTAGGGTTGTTAGGAAAGAGTGAAGACGCAGAGTCCTGTTGAGTGTGGGGTTGCGTAAAGGCTCCCCCAGGGAGTTCAGGTGTACCCAAAGGCTTCTGCTGAGAGCACTTTTTGATGGCAGAAAGTGGCACCGTACGTGTTTTTTCGGGTCTAACTCGGGTTCAGCTTCTTGTTGCGGTTAGGGTTATGTTTAGGGTTGTTAGGAAAGAGTGAAGACGCAGAGTCCTGTTGAGTGTGGGGTTGCGTAAAGGCTCCCCCAGGGAGTTCACGTGTACCCAAAGGCTTCCGCTGAGAGCACTTTTTGATGGCAGAAAGTGGCACCGTACGTGTTTTTTCGGGTCTAACTCGGGTTCAGCTTCTTGTTGCGGTTAGGGTTATGTTTAGGGTTGTTAGGAAAGAGCGAAGACGCAGAGTCCTGTTGAGTGTGGGGTTGCGTAAAGGCTCCCCCAGGGAGTTCAGGTGTACCCAAAGGCTTCCGCTGAGAGCACTTTTTGATGGCAGAAAGTGGCACCGTACGTGTTTTTTCGGGTCTAACTCGGGTTCAGCTTCTTGTTGCGGTTAGGGTTATGTTAGGGTTGTTAGGAAAGAGTGAAGACGCAGAGTCCTGTTGAGTGTGGGGTTGCGTAAAGGCTCCCCCAGGGAGTTCAGGTGTACCCAAAGGCTTCCGCTGAGAGCACTTTTTGATGGCAGAAAGTGGCACCGTACGTGTTTTTTCGGGTCTAACTCGGGTTCAGCTTCTTGTTGCGGTTAGGGTTATGTTTAGGGTTGTTAGGAAAGAGTGAAGACGCAGAGTCCTGTTGAGTGTGGGGTTGCGTAAAGGCTCCCCCAGGGAGTTCAGGTGTACCCAAAGGCTTCCGCTGAGAGCACTTTTTGATGGCAGAAAGTGGCACCGTACGTGTTTTTTCGGGTCTAACTCGGGTTCAGCTTCTTGTTGCGGTTAGGGTTATGTTTAGGGTTGTTAGGAAAGAGTGAAGACGCAGAGTCCTGTTGAGTGTGGGGTTGCGTAAAGGCTCCCCCAGGGAGTTCACGTGTACCCAAAGGCTTCCGCTGAGAGCACTTTTTGATGGCAGAAAGTGGCACCGTACGTGTTTTTTCGGGTCTAACTCGGGTTCAGCTTCTTGTTGCGGTTAGGGTTATGTTTAGGGTTGTTAGGAAAGAGCGAAGACGCAGAGTCCTGTTGAGTGTGGGGTTGCGTAAAGGCTCCCCCAGGGAGTTCAGGTGTACCCAAAGGCTTCCGCTGAGAGCACTTTTTGATGGCAGAAAGTGGCACCGTACGTGTTTTTTCGGGTCTAACTCGGGTTGAGCTTCTTGTTGCGGTTAGGGTTATGTTTAGGGTTGTTAGGAAAGAGTGAAGACGCAGAGTCCTGTTGAGTGTGGGGTTGCGTAAAGGCTCCCCCAGGGAGTTCAGGTGTACCCAAATGCTTCCGCTGAGAGCACTTTTTGATGGCAGAAAGTGGCACCGTACGTGTTTTTTCGGGTCTAACTCGGGTTCAGCTTCTTGTTGCGGTTAGGGTTATGTTTAGGGTTGTTAGGAAAGAGTGAAGACGCAGAGTCCTGTTGAGTGTGGGGTTGCGTAAAGGCTCCCCCAGGGAGTTCACGTGTACCCAAAGGCTTCCGCTGAGAGCACTTTTTGATGGCAGAAAGTGGCACCGTACGTGTTTTTTCGGGTCTAACTCGGGTTGAGCTTCTTGTTGCGGTTAGGGTTATGTTTAGGGTTGTTAGGAAAGAGTGAAGACGCAGAGTCCTGTTGAGTGTGGGGTTGCGTAAAGGCTCCCCCAGGGAGTTCAGGTGTACCCAAAGGCTTCCGCTGAGAGCACTTTTTGATGGCAGAAAGTGGCACCGTACGTGTTTTTTCGGGTCTAACTCGGGTTCAGCTTCTTGTTGCGGTTAGGGTTATGTTTAGGGTTGTTAGGAAAGAGTGAAGACGCAGATTCCTGTTGAGTGTGGGGTTGCGTAAAGGCTCCCCCAGGGAGTTCAGGTGTACCCAAAGGCTTCCGCTGAGAGCACTTTTTGATGGCAGAAAGTGGCACCGTACGTGTTTTTTCGGGTCTAACTCGGGTTCAGCTTCTTGTTGCGGTTAGGGTTATGTTTAGGGTTGTTAGGAAAGAGTGAAGACGCAGAGTCCTGTTGAGTGTGGGGTTGCGTAAAGGCTCCCCCAGGGAGTTCAGGTGTACCCAAAGGCTTCCGCTGAGAGCACTTTTGGATGGCAGAAAGTGGCACCGTACGTGTTTTTTCGGGTCTAACTCGGGTTCAGCTTCTTGTTGCGGTTAGGGTTATGTTTAGGGTTGTTAGGAAAGAGTGAAGACGCAGAGTCCTGTTGAGTGCGGGGTTGCGTAAAGGCTCCCCCAGGGAGTTCAGGTGTACCCAAAGGCTTCCGCTGAGAGCACTTTTTGATGGCAGAAAGTGGCACCGTACGTGTTTTTTCGGGTCTAACTCGGGTTCAGCTTCTTGTTGCGGTTAGGGTTATGTTTAGGGTTGTTAGGAAAGAGTGAAGACGCAGAGTCCTGTTGAGTGTGGGGTTGCGTAAAGGCTCCCCCAGGGAGTTCAGGTGTACCCAAAGGCTTCCGCTGAGAGCACTTTTTGATGGCAGAAAGTGGCACCGTACGTGTTTTTTCGGGTCTAACTCGGGTTCAGCTTCTTGTTGCGGTTAGGGTTATGTTTAGGGTTGTTAGGAAAGAGTGAAGACGCAGAGTCCTGTTGAGTGTGGGGTTGCGTAAAGGCTCCCCCAGGGAGTTCTGGTGTACCCAAAGGCTTCCGCTGAGAGCACTTTTTGATGGCAGAAAGTGGCACCGTACGTGTTTTTTCGGGTCTAACTCGGGTTGAGCTTCTTGTTGCGGTTAGGGTTATGTTTAGGGTTGTTAGGAAAGAGTGAAGACGCAGAGTCCTGTTGAGTGTGGGGTTGCGTAAAGGCTCCCCCAGGGAGTTCAGGTGTACCCAAAGGCTTCCGCTGAGAGCACTTTTTGATGGCAGAAAGTGGCACCGTACGTGTTTTTTCGGGTCTAACTCGGGTTCAGCTTCTTGTTGCGGTTAGGGTTATGTTTAGGGTTGTTAGGAAAGAGTGAAGACGCAGAGTCCTGTTGAGTGTGGGGTTGCGTAAAGGCTCCCCCAGGGAGTTCAGGTGTACCCAAAGGCTTCCGCTGAGAGCACTTTTGGATGGCAGAAAGTGGCACCGTACGTGTTTTTTCGGGTCTAACTCGGGTTCAGCTTCTTGTTGCGGTTAGGGTTATGTTTAGGGTTGTTAGGAAAGAGTGAAGACGCAGAGTCCTGTTGAGTGTGGGGTTGCGTAAAGGCTCCCCCAGGGAGTTCAGGTGTACCCAAAGGCTTCCGCTGAGAGCACTTTTTGATGGCAGAAAGTGGCACCGTACGTGTTTTTTCGGGTCTAACTCGGGTTCAGCTTCTTGTTGCGGTTAGGGTTATGTTTAGGGTTGTTAGGAAAGAGTGAAGACGCAGAGTCCTGTTGAGTGCGGGGTTGCATAAAGGCTCCCCCAGGGAGTTCAGGTGTACCCAAAGGCTTCCGCTGAGAGCACTTTTTGATGGCAGAAAGTGGCACCGTACGTGTTTTTTCGGGTCTAACTCGGGTTCAGCTTCTTGTTGCGGTTAGGGTTATGTTTAGGGTTGTTAGGAAAGAGTGAAGACGCAGAGTCCTGTTGAGTGTGGGGTTGCGTAAAGGCTCCCCCAGGGAGTTCAGGTGTACCCAAAGGCTTCCGCTGAGAGCACTTTTTGATGGCAGAAAGTGGCACCGTACGTGTTTTTTCGGGTCTAACTCGGGTTCAGCTTCTTGTTGCGGTTAGGGTTATGTTTAGGGTTGTTAGGAAAGAGTGAAGACGCAGAGTCCTGTTGAGTGTGCGGTTGCGTAAAGGCTCCCCCAGGGAGTTCAGGTGTACCCAAAGGCTTCCGCTGAGAGCACTTTTTGATGGCAGAAAGTGGCATCGTACGTGTTTTTTCGGGTCTAACTCGGGTTCAGCTTCTTGTTGCGGTTAGGGTTATGTTTAGGGTTGTTAGGAAAGAGTGAAGACGCAGAGTCCTGTTGAGTGTGGGGTTGCGTAAAGGCTCCCCCAGGGAGTTCAGGTGTACCCAAAGGCTTCCGCTGAGAGCACTTTTTGATGGCAGAAAGTGGCACCGTACGTGTTTTTTCGGGTCTAACTCGGGTTCAGCTTCTTGTTGCGGTTAGGGTTATGTTTAGGGTTGTTAGGAAAGAGTGAAGACGCAGAGTCCTGTTGAGTGTGGGGTTGCGTAAAGGCTCCCCCAGGGAGTTCAGGTGTACCCAAAGGCTTCCGCTGAGAGCACTTTTTGATGGCAGAAAGTGGCACCGTACGTGTTTTTTCGGGTCTAACTCGGGTTCAGCTTCTTGTTGCGGTTAGGGTTATGTTTAGGGTTGTTAGGAAAGAGTGAAGACGCAGAGTCCTGTTGAGTGTGGGGTTGCGTAAAGGCTCCCCCAGGGAGTTCAGGTGTACCCAAAGGCTTCCGCTGAGAGCACTTTTTGATGGCAGAAAGTGGCACCGTACGTGTTTTTTCGGGTCTAACTCTTGTTCAGCTTCTTGTTGCGGTTAGGGTTATGTTTAGGGTTGTTAGGAAAGAGCGAAGACGCAGAGTCCTGTTGAGTGTGGGGTTGCGTAAAGGCTCCCCCAGGGAGTTCAGGTGTACCCAAAGGCTTCCGCTGAGAGCACTTTTGGATGGCAGAAAGTGGCACCGTACGTGTTTTTTCGGGTCTAACTCGGGTTCAGCTTCTTGTTGCGGTTAGGGTTATGTTTAGGGTTGTTAGGAAAGAGTGAAGACGCAGAGTCCTGTTGAGTGTGGGGTTGCGTAAAGGCTCCCCCAGGGAGTTCAGGTGTACCCAAAGGCTTCCGCTGAGAGCACTTTTTGATGGCAGAAAGTGGCACCGTACGTGTTTTTTCGGGTCTAACTCGGGTTGAGCTTCTTGTTGCGGTTAGGGTTATGTTTAGGGTTGTTAGGAAAGAGTGAAGACGCAGAGTCCTGTTGAGTGTGGGGTTGCGTAAAGGCTCCCCCAGGGAGTTCAGGTGTACCCAAAGGCTTCCGCTGAGAGCACTTTTTGATGGCAGAAAGTGGCACCGTACGTGTTTTTTCGGGTCTAACTCGGGTTCAGCTTCTTGTTGCGGTTAGGGTTATGTTTAGGGTTGTTAGGAAAGAGTGAAGACGCAGAGTCCTGTTGAGTGTGGGGTTGCGTAAAGGCTCCCCCAGGGAGTTCAGGTGTACCCAAAGGCTTCCGCTGAGAGCACTTTTTGATGGCAGAAAGTGGCACCGTACGTGTTTTTTCGGGTCTAACTCGGGTTCAGCTTCTTGTTGCGGTTAGGGTTATGTTTAGGGTTGTTAGGAAAGAGTGAAGACGCAGAGTCCTGTTGAGTGTGGGGTTGCATAAAGGCTCCCCCAGGGAGTTCAGGTGTACCCAAAGGCTTCCGCTGAGAGCACTTTTTGATGGCAGAAAGTGGCACCGTACGTGTTATTTCGGGTCTAACTCGGGTTGAGCTTCTTGTTGCGGTTAGGGTTATGTTTAGGGTTGTTAGGAAAGAGCGAAGACGCAGAGTCCTGTTGAGTGTGGGGTTGCGTAAAGGCTCCCCCAGGGAGTTCACGTGTACCCAAAGGCTTCCGCTGAGAGCACTTTTTGATGGCAGAAAGTGGCACCGTACGTGTTTTTTCGGGTCTAACTCGGGTTCAGCTTCTTGTTGCGGTTAGGGTTATGTTTAGGGTTGTTAGGAAAGAGTGAAGACGCAGAGTCCTGTTGAGTGTGGGGTTGCGTAAAGGCTCCCCCAGGGAGTTCAGGTGTACCCAAAGGCTTCCGCTGAGAGCACTTTTTGATGGCAGAAAGTGGCACCGTACGTGTTTTTTCGGGTCTAACTCGGGTTGAGCTTCTTGTTGCGGTTAGGGTTATGTTTAGAGTTGTTAGGAAAGAGTGAAGACGCAGAGTCCTGTTGAGTGTGGGGTTGCGTAAAGGCTCCCCCAGGGAGTTCAGGTGTACCCAAAGGCTTCCGCTGAGAGCACTTTTTGATGGCAGAAAGTGGCACCGTACGTGTTTTTTCGGGTCTAACTCGGGTTCAGCTTCTTGTTGCGGTTAGGGTTATGTTTAGGGTTGTTAGGAAAGAGCGAAGACGCAGAGTCCTGTTGAGTGTGGGGTTGCGTAAAGGCTCCCCCAGGGAGTTCAGGTGTACCCAAAGGCTTCCGCTGAGAGCACTTTTTGATGGCAGAAAGTGGCACCGTACGTGTTTTTTCGGGTCTAACTCGGGTTCAGCTTCTTGTTGCGGTTAGGGTTATGTTTAGGGTTGTTAGGAAAGAGTGAAGACGCAGAGTCCTGTTGAGTGTGGGGTTGCGTAAAGGCTCCCCCAGGGAGTTCAGGTGTACCCAAAGGCTTCCGCTGAGAGCACTTTTGGATGGCAGAAAGTGGCACCGTACGTGTTTTTTCGGGTCTAACTCGGGTTCAGCTTCTTGTTGCGGTTAGGGTTATGTTTAGGGTTGTTAGGAAAGAGTGAAGACGCAGAGTCCTGTTGAGTGTGGGGTTGCGTAAAGGCTCCCCCAGGGAGTTCAGGTGTACCCAAAGGCTTCCGCTGAGAGCACTTTTTGATGGCAGAAAGTGGCACCGTACGTGTTTTTTCGGGTCTAACTCGGGTTCAGCTTCTTGTTGCGGTTAGGGTTATGTTTAGGGTTGTTAGGAAAGAGTGAAGACGCAGAGTCCTGTTGAGTGCGGGGTTGCGTAAAGGCTCCCCCAGGGAGTTCAGGTGTACCCAAAGGCTTCCGCTGAGAGCACTTTTTGATGGCAGAAAGTGGCACCGTACGTGTTTTTTCGGGTCTAACTCGGGTTCAGCTTCTTGTTGCGGTTAGGGTTATGTTTAGGGTTGTTAGGAAAGAGTGAAGACGCAGAGTCCTGTTGAGTGTGGGGTTGCGTAAAGGCTCCCCCAGGGAGTTCAGGTGTACCCAAAGGCTTCCGCTGAGAGCACTTTTTGATGGCAGAAAGTGGCACCGTACGTGTTTTTTCGGGTCTAACTCGGGTTCAGCTTCTTGTTGCGGTTAGGGCTATGTTTAGGGTTGTTAGGAAAGAGTGAAGACGCAGAGTCCTGTTGAGTGCGGGGTTGCGTAAAGGCTCCCCCAGGGAGTTCAGGTGTACCCAAAGGCTTCCGCTGAGAGCACTTTTTGATGGCAGAAAGTGGCACCGTACGTGTTTTTTCGGGTCTAACTCGGGTTCAGCTTCTTGTTGCGGTTAGGGTTATGTTTAGGGTTGTTAGGAAAGAGTGAAGACGCAGAGTCCTGTTGAGTGTGGGGTTGCGTAAAGGCTCCCCCAGGGAGTTCACGTGTACCCAAAGGCTTCCGCTGAGAGCACTTTTTGATGGCAGAAAGTGGCACCGTACGTGTTTTTTCGGGTCTAACTCGGGTTCAGCTTCTTGTTGCGGTTAGGGTTATGTTTAGGGTTGTTAGGAAAGAGTGAAGACGCAGAGTCCTGTTGAGTGTGCGGTTGCGTAAAGGCTCCCCCAGGGAGTTCAGGTGTACCCAAAGGCTTCCGCTGAGAGCACTTTTTGATGGCAGAAAGTGGCACCGTACGTGTTTTTTCGGGTCTAACTCGGGTTCAGCTTCTTGTTGCGGTTAGGGTTATGTTTAGGGTTGTTAGGAAAGAGTGAAGACGCAGAGTCCTGTTGAGTGTGGGGTTGCGTAAAGGCTCCCCCAGGGAGTTCAGGTGTACCCAAAGGCTTCCGCTGAGAGCACTTTTTGATGGCAGAAAGTGGCACCGTACGTGTTTTTTCGGGTCTAACTCGGGTTCAGCTTCTTGTTGCGGTTAGGGTTATGTTTAGGGTTGTTAGGAAAGAGTGAAGACGCAGAGTCCTGTTGAGTGTGGGGTTGCGTAAAGGCTCCCCCAGGGAGTTCAGGTGTACCCAAAGGCTTCCGCTGAGAGCACTTTTTGATGGCAGAAAGTGGCACCGTACGTGTTTTTTCGGGTCTAACTCGGGTTCAGCTTCTTGTTGCGGTTAGGGTTATGTTTAGGGTTGTTAGGAAAGAGCGAAGACGCAGAGTCCTGTTGAGTGTGGGGTTGCGTAAAGGCTCCCCCAGGGAGTTCAGGTGTACCCAAAGGCTTCCGCTGAGAGCACTTTTTGATGGCAGAAAGTGGCACCGTACGTGTTTTTTCGGGTCTAACTCGGGTTCAGCTTCTTGTTGCGGTTAGGGTTATGTTTAGGGTTGTTAGGAAAGAGTGAAGACGCAGAGTCCTGTTGAGTGTGGGGTTGCGTAAAGGCTCCCCCAGGGAGTTCAGGTGTACCCAAAGGCTTCCGCTGAGAGCACTTTTGGATGGCAGAAAGTGGCACCGTACGTGTTTTTTCGGGTCTAACTCGGGTTCAGCTTCTTGTTGCGGTTAGGGTTATGTTTAGGGTTGTTAGGAAAGAGTGAAGACGCAGAGTCCTGTTGAGTGTGGGGTTGCGTAAAGGCTCCCCCAGGGAGTTCAGGTGTACCCAAAGGCTTCCGCTGAGAGCACTTTTTAATGGCAGAAAGTGGCACCGTACGTGTTTTTTCGGGTCTAACTCGGGTTCAGCTTCTTGTTGCGGTTAGGGTTATGTTTAGGGTTGTTAGGAAAGAGTGAAGACGCAGAGTCCTGTTGAGTGTGGGGTTGCGTAAAGGCTCCCCCAGGGAGTTCACGTGTACCCAAAGGCTTCCGCTGAGAGCACTTTTTGATGGCAGAAAGTGGCACCGTACGTGTTTTTTCGGGTCTAACTCGGGTTGAGCTTCTTGTTGCGGTTAGGGTTATGTTTAGGGTTGTTAGGAAAGAGTGAAGACGCAGAGTCCTGTTGAGTGTGGGGTTGCGTAAAGGCTCCCCCAGGGAGTTCAGGTGTACCCAAAGGCTTCCGCTGAGAGCACTTTTTGATGGCAGAAAGTGGCATCGTACGTGTTTTTTCGGGTCTAACTCGGGTTCAGCTTCTTGTTGCGGTTAGGGTTATGTTTAGGGTTGTTAGGAAAGAGTGAAGACGCAGAGTCCTGTTGAGTGTGGGGTTGCGTAAAGGCTCCCCCAGGGAGTTCAGGTGTACCCAAAGGCTTCCGCTGAGAGCACTTTTTGATGGCAGAAAGTGGCACCGTACGTGTTTTTTCGGGTCTAACTCGGGTTCAGCTTCTTGTTGCGGTTAGGGTTATGTTTAGGGTTGTTAGGAAAGAGTGAAGACGCAGAGTCCTGTTGAGTGTGGGGTGGCGTAAAGGCTCCCCCAGGGAGTTCAGGTGTACCCAAAGGCTTCCGCTGAGAGCACTTTTTGATGGCAGAAAGTGGCACCGTACGTGTTTTTTCGGGTCTAACTCGGGTTCAGCTTCTTGTTGCGGTTAGGGTTATGTTTAGGGTTGTTAGGAAAGAGTGAAGACGCAGAGTCCTGTTGAGTGTGGGGTTGCGTAAAGGCTCCCCCAGGGAGTTCAGGTGTACCCAAAGGCTTCCGCTGAGAGCACTTTTTGATGGCAGAAAGTGGCACCGTACGTGTTTTTTCGGGTCTAACTCGGGTTCAGCTTCTTGTTGCGGTTAGGGTTATGTTTAGGGTTGTTAGGAAAGAGCGAAGACGCAGAGTCCTGTTGAGTGTGGGGTTGCGTAAAGGCTCCCCCAGGGAGTTCAGGTGTACCCAAAGGCTTCCGCTGAGAGCACTTTTTGATGGCAGAAAGTGGCACCGTACGTGTTTTTTCGGGTCTAACTCGGGTTCAGCTTCTTGTTGCGGTTAGGGTTATGTTTAGGGTTGTTAGGAAAGAGTGAAGACGCAGAGTCCTGTTGAGTGTGGGGTTGCGTAAAGGCTCCCCCAGGGAGTTCAGGTGTACCCAAAGGCTTCCGCTGAGAGCACTTTTTGATGGCAGAAAGTGGCACCGTACGTGTTTTTTCGGGTCTAACTCGGGTTCAGCTTCTTGTTGCGGTTAGGGTTATGTTTAGGGTTGTTAGGAAAGAGTGAAGACGCAGAGTCCTGTTGAGTGTGGGGTTGCGTAAAGGATCCCCCAGGGAGTTCAGGTGTACCCAAAGGCTTCCGCTGAGAGCACTTTTTGATGGCAGAAAGTGGCACCGTACGTGTTATTTCGGGTCTAACTCGGGTTCAGCTTCTTGTTGCGGTTAGGGTTATGTTTAGGGTTGTTAGGAAAGAGCGAAGACGCAGAGTCCTGTTGAGTGTGGGGTTGCGTAAAGGCTCCCCCAGGGAGTTCAGGTGTACCCAAAGGCTTCCGCTGAGAGCACTTTTTGATGGCAGAAAGTGGCACCGTACGTGTTTTTTCGGGTCTAACTCGGGTTCAGCTTCTTGTTGCGGTTAGGGTTATGTTTAGGGTTGTTAGGAAAGAGTAAAGACGCAGAGTCCTGTTGAGTGTGGGGTTGCGTAAAGGCTCCCCCAGGGAGTTCAGGTGTACCCAAAGGCTTCCGCTGAGAGCACTTTTTGATGGCAGAAAGTGGCACCGTACGTGTTTTTTCGGGTCTAACTCGGGTTCAGCTTCTTGTTGCGGTTAGGGTTATGTTTAGGGTTGTTAGGAAAGAGTGAAGACGCAGAGTCCTGTTGAGTGTGGGGTTGCGTAAAGGCTCCCCCAGGGAGTTCAGGTGTACCCAAAGGCTTCCGCTGAGAGCACTTTTTGATGGCAGAAAGTGGCACCGTACGTGTTTTTTCGGGTCTAACTCGGGTTCAGCTTCTTGTTGCGGTTAGGGTTATGTTTAGGGTTGTTAGGAAAGAGTGAAGACGCAGAGTCCTGTTGAGTGTGGGGTTGCGTAAAGGCTCCCCAGGGAGTTCAGGTGTACCCAAAGGCTTCCGCTGAGAGCACTTTTTGATGGCAGAAAGTGGCACCGTACGTGTTTTTTCGGGTCTAACTCGGGTTGAGCTTCTTGTTGCGGTTAGGGTTATGTTTAGGGTTGTTAGGAAAGAGTGAAGACGCAGAGTCCTGTTGAGTGTGGGGTTGCGTAAAGGCTCCCCCAGGGAGTTCAGGTGTACCCAAAGGCTTCCGCTGAGAGCACTTTTTGATGGCAGAAAGTGGCACCGTACGTGTTTTTTCGGGTCTAACTCGGGTTGAGCTTCTTGTTGCGGTTAGGGTTATGTTTAGGGTTGTTAGGAAAGAGTGAAGACGCAGAGTCCTGTTGAGTGTGGGGTTGCGTAAAGGCTCCCCCAGGGAGTTCAGGTGTACCCAAAGGCTTCCGCTGAGAGCACTTTTGGATGGCAGAAAGTGGCACCGTACGTGTTTTTTCGGGTCTAACTCGGGTTCAGCTTCTTGTTGCGGTTAGGGTTATGTTTAGGGTTGTTAGGAAAGAGCGAAGACGCAGAGTCCTGTTGAGTGTGGGGTTGCGTAAAGGCTCCCCCAGGGAGTTCAGGTGTACCCAAAGGCTTCCGCTGAGAGCACTTTTTGATGGCAGAAAGTGGCACCGTACGTGTTTTTTCGGGTCTAACTCGGGTTCAGCTTCTTGTTGCGGTTAGGGTTATGTTTAGGGTTGTTAGGAAAGAGTGAAGACGCAGAGTCCTGTTGAGTGCGGGGTTGCGTAAAGGCTCCCCCAGGGAGTTCAGGTGTACCCAAAGGCTTCCACTGAGAGCACTTTTTGATGGCAGAAAGTGGCACCGTACGTGTTTTTTCGGGTCTAACTCGGGTTGAGCTTCTTGTTGCGGTTAGGGTTATGTTTAGGGTTGTTAGGAAAGAGTGAAGACGCAGAGTCCTGTTGAGTGTGGGGTTGCGTAAAGGCTCCCCCAGGGAGTTCAGGTGTACCCAAATGCTTCCGCTGAGAGCACTTTTTGATGGCAGAAAGTGGCACCGTACGTGTTTTTTCGGGTCTAACTCGGGTTCAGCTTCTTGTTGCGGTTAGGGTTATGTTTAGGGTTGTTAGGAAAGAGTGAAGACGCAGAGTCCTGTTGAGTGTGGGGTTGCGTAAAGGCTCCCCCAGGGAGTTCAGGTGTACCCAAAGGCTTCCGCTGAGAGCACTTTTTGATGGCAGAAAGTGGCACCGTACGTGTTTTTTCGGGTCTAACTCGGGTTCAGCTTCTTGTTGCGGTTAGGGTTATGTTTAGGGTTGTTAGGAAAGAGTGAAGACGCAGAGTCCTGTTGAGTGTGGGGTTGCGTAAAGGCTCCCCCAGGGAGTTCAGGTGTACCCAAAGGCTTCCGCTGAGAGCACTTTTTGATGGCAGAAAGTGGCACCGTACGTGTTTTTTCGGGTCTAACTCGGGTTCAGCTTCTTGTTGCGGTTAGGGTTATGTTTAGGGTTGTTAGGAAAGAGTGAAGACGCAGAGTCCTGTTGAGTGTGGGGTTGCGTAAAGGCTCCCCCAGGGAGTTCAGGTGTACCCAAAGGCTTCCGCTGAGAGCACTTTTTGATGGCAGAAAGTGGCACCGTACGTGTTTTTTCGGGTCTAACTCGGGTTCAGCTTCTTGTTGCGGTTAGGGTTATGTTTAGGGTTGTTAGGAAAGAGTGAAGACGCAGAGTCCTGTTGAGTGTGGGGTTGCGTAAAGGCTCCCCCAGGGAGTTCACGTGTACCCAAAGGCTTCCGCTGAGAGCACTTTTTGATGGCAGAAAGTGGCACCGTACGTGTTTTTTCGGGTCTAACTCGGGTTCAGCTTCTTGTTGCGGTTAGGGTTATGTTTAGGGTTGTTAGGAAAGAGCGAAGACGCAGAGTCCTGTTGAGTGTGGGGTTGCGTAAAGGCTCCCCCAGGGAGTTCAGGTGTACCCAAAGGCTTCCGCTGAGAGCACTTTTGGATGGCAGAAAGTGGCACCGTACGTGTTTTTTCGGGTCTAACTCGGGTTCAGCTTCTTGTTGCGGTTAGGGTTATGTTAGGGTTGTTAGGAAAGACTGAAAACGCACAGTCGTGTTGAGTGTGGGGTTGCGTAAAGGCTCCCCCAGGGAGTTCAGGTGTACCCAAAGGCTTCCGCTGAGAGCACTTTTTGATGGCAGAAAGTGGCACCGTACGTGTTTTTTCGGGTCTAACTCGGGTTCAGCTTCTTGTTGCGGTTAGGGTTATGTTTAGGGTTGTTAGGAAAGAGTGAAGACGCAGAGTCCTGTTGAGTGTGGGGTTGCGTAAAGGCTCCCCCAGGGAGTTCAGGTGTACCCAAAGGCTTCCGCTGAGAGCACTTTTGGATGGCAGAAAGTGGCACCGTACGTGTTTTTTCGGGTCTAACTCGGGTTCAGCTTCTTGTTGCGGTTAGGGTTATGTTTAGGGTTGTTAGGAAAGAGTGAAGACGCAGAGTCCTGTTGAGTGTGGGGTTGCGTAAAGGCTCCCCCAGGGAGTTCACGTGTACCCAAAGGCTTCCGCTGAGAGCACTTTTTGATGGCAGAAAGTGGCACCGTACGTGTTTTTTCGGGTCTAACTCGGGTTCAGCTTCTTGTTGCGGTTAGGGTTATGTTTAGGGTTGTTAGGAAAGAGTGAAGACGCAGAGTCCTGTTGAGTGTGGGGTTGCGTAAAGGCTCCCCCAGGGAGTTCAGGTGTACCCAAAGGCTTCCGCTGAGAGCACTTTTTGATGGCAGAAAGTGGCACCGTACGTGTTTTTTCGGGTCTAACTCGGGTTCAGCTTCTTGTTGCGGTTAGGGTTATGTTTAGGGTTGTTAGGAAAGAGTGAAGACGCAGAGTCCTGTTGAGTGTGGGGTTGCGTAAAGGCTCCCCCAGGGAGTTCAGGTGTACCCAAAGGCTTCCGCTGAGAGCACTTTTTGATGGCAGAAAGTGGCACCGTACGTGTTTTTTCGGGTCTAACTCGGGTTCAGCTTCTTGTTGCGGTTAGGGTTATGTTTAGGGTTGTTAGGAAAGAGTGAAGACGCAGAGTCCTGTTGAGTGTGGGGTTGCGTAAAGGCTCCCCCAGGGAGTTCAGGTGTACCCAAAGGCTTCCGCTGAGAGCACTTTTTGATGGCAGAAAGTGGCACCGTACGTGTTTTTTCGGGTCTAACTCGGGTTCAGCTTCTTGTTGCGGTTAGGGTTATGTTTAGGGTTGTTAGGAAAGAGTGAAGACGCAGAGTCCTGTTGAGTGTGGGGTTGCGTAAAGGCTCCCCCAGGGAGTTCAGGTGTACCCAAAGGCTTCCGCTGAGAGCACTTTTTGATGGCAGAAAGTGGCACCGTACGTGTTTTTTCGGGTCTAACTCGGGTTCAGCTTCTTGTTGCGGTTAGGGTTATGTTTAGGGTTGTTAGGAAAGAGTGAAGACGCAGAGTCCTGTTGAGTGTGGGGTTGCGTAAAGGCTCCCCCAGGGAGTTCAGGTGTACCCAAAGGCTTCCGCTGAGAGCACTTTTTGATGGCAGAAAGTGGCACCGTACGTGTTTTTTCGGGTCTAACTCGGGTTGAGCTTCTTGTTGCGGTTAGGGTTATGTTTAGGGTTGTTAGGAAAGAGTGAAGACGCAGAGTCCTGTTGAGTGTGGGGTTGCGTAAAGGCTCCCCCAGGGAGTTCAGGTGTACCCAAAGGCTTCCGCTGAGAGCACTTTTTGATGGCAGAAAGTGGCACCGTACGTGTTTTTTCGGGTCTAACTCGGGTTCAGCTTCTTGTTGCGGTTAGGGTTATGTTTAGGGTTGTTAGGAAAGAGTGAAGACGCAGAGTCCTGTTGAGTGTGGGGTTGCGTAAAGGCTCCCCCAGGGAGTTCAGGTGTACCCAAAGGCTTCCGCTGAGAGCACTTTTTGATGGCAGAAAGTGGCACCGTACGTGTTTTTTCGGGTCTAACTCGGGTTCAGCTTCTTGTTGCGGTTAGGGTTATGTTTAGGGTTGTTAGGAAAGAGTGAAGACGCAGAGTCCTGTTGAGTGTGGGGTTGCGTAAAGGCTCCCCCAGGGAGTTCACGTGTACCCAAAGGCTTCCGCTGAGAGCACTTTTTGATGGCAGAAAGTGGCACCGTACGTGTTTTTTCGGGTCTAACTCGGGTTCAGCTTCTTGTTGCGGTTAGGGTTATGTTTAGGGTTGTTAGGAAAGAGTGAAGACGCAGAGTCCTGTTGAGTGTGGGGTTGCGTAAAGGCTCCCCCAGGGAGTTCAGGTGTACCCAAAGGCTTCCGCTGAGAGCACTTTTTGATGGCAGAAAGTGGCACCGTACGTGTTTTTTCGGGTCTAACTCGGGTTCAGCTTCTTGTTGCGGTTAGGGTTATGTTTAGGGTTGTTAGGAAAGAGCGAAGACGCAGAGTCCTGTTGAGTGTGGGGTTGCGTAAAGGCTCCCCCAGGGAGTTCAGGTGTACCCAAAGGCTTCCGCTGAGAGCACTTTTTGATGGCAGAAAGTGGCACCGTACGTGTTTTTTCGGGTCTAACTCGGGTTCAGCTTCTTGTTGCGGTTAGGGTTATGTTTAGGGTTGTTAGGAAAGAGTGAAGACGCAGAGTCCTGTTGAGTGTGGGGTTGCGTAAAGGCTCCCCCAGGGAGTTCAGGTGTACCCAAAGGCTTCCGCTGAGAGCACTTTTTGATGGCAGAAAGTGGCACCGTACGTGTTTTTTCGGGTCTAACTCGGGTTCAGCTTCTTGTTGCGGTTAGGGTTATGTTTAGGGTTGTTAGGAAAGAGTGAAGACGCAGAGTCCTGTTGAGTGTGGGGTTGCGTAAAGGCTCCCCCAGGGAGTTCAGGTGTACCCAAAGGCTTCCGCTGAGAGCACTTTTTGATGGCAGAAAGTGGCACCGTACGTGTTTTTTCGGGTCTAACTCGGGTTCAGCTTCTTGTTGCGGTTAGGGTTATGTTTAGGGTTGTTAGGAAAGAGTGAAGACGCAGAGTCCTGTTGAGTGTGGGGTTGCGTAAAGGCTCCCCCAGGGAGTTCAGGTGTACCCAAAGGCTTCCGCTGAGAGCACTTTTGGATGGCAGAAAGTGGCACCGTACGTGTTTTTTCGGGTCTAACTCGGGTTCAGCTTCTTGTTGCGGTTAGGGTTATGTTTAGGGTTGTTAGGAAAGAGTGAAGACGCAGAGTCCTGTTGAGTGTGGGGTTGCGTAAAGGCTCCCCCAGGGAGTTCACGTGTACCCAAAGGCTTCCGCTGAGAGCACTTTTTGATGGCAGAAAGTGGCACCGTACGTGTTTTTTCGGGTCTAACTCGGGTTCAGCTTCTTGTTGCGGTTAGGGTTATGTTTAGGGTTGTTAGGAAAGAGTGAAGACGCAGAGTCCTGTTGAGTGTGGGGTTGCGTAAAGGCTCCCCCAGGGAGTTCAGGTGTACCCAAAGGCTTCCGCTGAGAGCACTTTTTGATGGCAGAAAGTGGCACCGTACGTGTTTTTTCGGGTCTAACTCGGGTTCAGCTTCTTGTTGCGGTTAGGGTTATGTTTAGGGTTGTTAGGAAAGAGTGAAGACGCAGAGTCCTGTTGAGTGTGGGGTTGCGTAAAGGCTCCCCCAGGGAGTTCAGGTGTACCCAAAGGCTTCCGCTGAGAGCACTTTTTGATGGCAGAAAGTGGCACCGTACGTGATTTTTCGGGTCTAACTCGGGTTGAGCTTCTTGTTGCGGTTAGGGTTATGTTTAGGGTTGTTAGGTAAGAGCGAAGACGCAGAGTCCTGTTGAGTGTGGGGTTGTGTAAAGGCTCCCCCAGGGAGTTCAGGTGTACCCAAAGGCTTCCGCTGAGAGCACTTTTTGATGGCAGAAAGTGGCACCGTACGTGTTTTTTCGGGTCTAACTCGGGTTCAGCTTCTTGTTGCGGTTAGGGTTATGTTTAGGGTTGTTAGGAAAGAGCGAAGACGCAGAGTCCTGTTGAGTGTGGGGTTGCGTAAAGGCTCCCCCAGGGAGTTCAGGTGTACCCAAAGGCTTCCGCTGAGAGCACTTATTGATGGCAGAAAGTGGCACCGTACGT
>NW_027663844.1:80000-107500 GCF_964034855.1 Anser brachyrhynchus | reverse complement strand
GGCAGAAAGTGGCACCGTACGTGTTTTTTCGGGTCTAACTCGGGTTCAGCTTCTTGTTGCGGTTAGGGTTATGTTTAGGGTTGTTAGGAAAGAGTGAAGACGCAGAGTCCTGTTGAGTGTGGGGTTGCGTAAAGGCTCCCCCAGGGAGTTCAGGTGTACCCAAAGGCTTCCGCTGAGAGCACTTTTTGATGGCAGAAAGTGGCACCGTACGTGTTTTTTCGGGTCTAACTCGGGTTCAGCTTCTTGTTGCGGTTAGGGTTATGTTTAGGGTTGTTAGGAAAGAGTGAAGACGCAGAGTCCTGTTGAGTGTGGGGTTGCGTAAAGGCTCCCCCAGGGAGTTCAGGTGTACCCAAAGGCTTCCGCTGAGAGCACTTTTTGATGGCAGAAAGTGGCACCGTACGTGTTTTTTCGGGCCTAACTCGGGTTGAGCTTCTTGTTCCGGTTAGGCTTATGTTTAGGGTTGTTAGGAAAGAGTGAAGACGCAGAGTCCTGTTGAGTGTGGGGTTGTGTAAAGGCTCCCCAAGGGAGTTCAGGTGTTCCCAAAGGCTTCCGCTGAGAGCACTTTTTGATGGCAGAAAGTGGCACCGTACGTGTTTTTCGGGTCTAACTCGGGTTCAGCTTCTTGTTGCGGTTAGGGTTATGTTTAGGGTTTTTAGGAAAGAGTGAAGACGCAGAGTCATGATGAGTGTGGGGTTGCGTAAAGGCTCCCCCAGGGAGTTCAGGTGTACCCAAAGGCTTCCGCTGAGAGCACTTTTTGATGGCAGAAAGTGGCACCGTACGTGTTTTTTCGGGTCTAACTCGGGTTCAGCTTCTTGTTGCGGTTAGGGTTATGTTTAGGGTTGTTAGGAAAGAGTGAAGACGCAGAGTCCTGTTGAGTGTGGGGTTGTGTAAAGGCTCCCCCAGGGAGTTCAGGTGTACCCAAAGGCTTCCGCTGAGAGCACTTTTTGATGGCAGAAAGTGGCACCGTACGTGTTTTTTCGGGTCTAACTCGGGTTGAGCTTCTTGTTGCGGTTAGGGTTATGTTTAGGGTTGTTAGGAAAGAGTGAAGACGCAGAGTCCTGTTGAGTGTGGGGTTGCGTAAAGGCTCCCCCAGGGAGTTCAGGTGTACCCAAAGGCTTCCGCTGAGAGCACTTTTTGATGGCAGAAAGTGGCACCGTACGTGTTTTTTCGGGTCTAACTCGGGTTCAGCTTCTTGTTGCGGTTAGGGTTATGTTTAGGGTTGTTAGGAAAGAGTGAAGACGCAGAGTCCTGTTGAGTGTGGGGTTGCGTAAAGGCTCCCCCAGGGAGTTCAGGTGTACCCAAAGGCTTCCGCTGAGAGCACTTTTTGATGGCAGAAAGTGGCACCGTACGTGTTTCTTCGGGTCTAACTCGGGTTCAGCTTCTTGTTGCGGTTAGGGTTATGTTTAGGGTTGTTAGGAAAGAGTGAAGACGCAGAGTCCTGTTGAGTGTGGGGTTGCGTAAAGGCTCCCCCAGGGAGTTCACGTGTACCCAAAGGCTTCCGCTGAGAGCACTTTTTGATGGCAGAAAGTGGCACCGTACGTGTTTTTTCGGGTCTAACTCGGGTTCAGCTTCTTGTTGCGGTTAGGGTTATGTTTAGGGTTGTTAGGAAAGAGTGAAGACGCAGAGTCCTGCTGAGTGTGGGGTTGCGTAAAGGCTCCCCCAGGGAGTTCAGGTGTACCCAAAGGCTTCCGCTGAGAGCACTTTTTGATGGCAGAAAGTGGCACCGTACGTGTTTTTTCGGGTCTAACTCGGGTTCAGCTTCTTGTTGCGGTTAGGGTTATGTTCAGGGTTGTTAGGAAAGAGTGAAGACGCAGAGTCCTGTTGAGTGTGGGGTTGCGTAAAGGCTCCCCCAGGGAGCTCAGGTGTACCCAAAGGCTTCCGCTGAGAGCACTTTTTGATGGCAGAAAGTGGCACCGTACGTGTTTTTTCGGGTCTAACTCGGGTTGAGCTTCTTGTTGCGGTTAGGGTTATGTTTAGGGTTGTTAGGAAAGAGTGAAGACGCAGAGTCCTGTTGAGTGTGGGGTTGCGTAAAGGCTCCCCCAGGGAGTTCAGGTGTACCCAAAGGCTTCCGCTGAGAGCACTTTTGGATGGCAGAAAGTGGCACCGTACGTGTTTTTTCGGGTCTAACTCGGGTTGAGCTTCTTGTTGCGGTTAGGGTTATGTTTAGGGTTGTTAGGAAAGAGTGAAGACGCAGAGTCCTGTTGAGTGTGGGGTTGCGTAAAGGCTCCCCCAGGGAGTTCAGGTGTACCCAAAGGCTTCCGCTGAGAGCACTTTTTGATGGCAGAAAGTGGCACCGTACGTGTTTTTTCGGGTCTAACTCGGGTTCAGCTTCTTGTTGCGGTTAGGGTTATGTTTAGGGTTGTTAGGAAAGAGTGAAGACGCAGAGTCCTGTTGAGTGTGGGGTTGCGTAAAGGCTCCCCCAGGGAGTTCAGGTGTTCCCAAAGGCTTCCGCTGAGAGCACTTTTTGATGGCAGAAAGTGGCACCGTACGTGTTTTTTCGGGTCTAACTCGGGTTGAGCTTCTTGTTGCGGTTAGGGTTATGTTTAGGGTTGTTAGGAAAGAGTGAAGACGCAGAGTCCTGTTGAGTGTGGGGTTGCGTAAAGGCTCCCCCAGGGAGTTCAGGTGTACCCAAAGGCTTCCGCTGAGAGCACTTTTTGATGGCAGAAAGTGGCACCGTACGTGTTTTTTCGGGTCTAACTCGGGTTGAGCTTCTTGTTGCGGTTAGGGTTATGTTTAGGGTTGTTAGGAAAGAGTGAAGACGCAGAGTCCTGTTGAGTGTGGGGTTGCGTAAAGGCTCCCCCAGGGAGTTCAGGTGTACCCAAAGGCTTCCGCTGAGAGCACTTTTTGATGGCAGAAAGTGGCACCGTACGTGTTTTTTCGGGTCTAACTCGGGTTCAGCTTCTTGTTGCGGTTAGGGTTATGTTTAGGGTTGTTAGGAAAGAGTGAAGACGCAGAGTCCTGTTGAGTGTGGGGTTGCGTAAAGGCTCCCCCAGGGAGTTCAGGTGTACCCAAAGGCTTCCGCTGAGAGCACTTTTTGATGGCAGAAAGTGGCACCGTACGTGTTTTTTCGGGTCTAACTCGGGTTCAGCTTCTTGTTGCGGTTAGGGTTATGTTTAGGGTTGTTAGGAAAGAGTGAAGACGCAGAGTCCTGTTGAGTGTGGGGTTGCGTAAAGGCTCCCCCAGGGAGTTCAGGTGTACCCAAAGGCTTCCGCTGAGAGCACTTTTTGATGGCAGGAAGTGGCACCGTACGTGTTTTTTCGGGTCTAACTCGGGTTGAGCTTCTTGTTGCGGTTAGGGTTATGTTTAGGGTTGTTAGGAAAGAGTGAAGACGCAGAGTCCTGTTGAGTGTGGGGTTGCGTAAAGGCTCCCCCAGGGAGTTCAGGTGTACCCAAAGGCTTCCGCTGAGAGCACTTTTTGATGGCAGAAAGTGGCACCGTACGTGTTTTTTCGGGTCTAACTCGGGTTCAGCTTCTTGTTGCGGTTAGGGTTGTGTTTAGGGTTGTTAGGAAAGAGTGAAGACGCAGAGTCCTGTTGAGTGTGGGGTTGCGTAAAGGCTCCCCCAGGGAGTTCAGGTGTACCCAAAGGCTTCCGCTGAGAGCACTTTTGGATGGCAGAAAGTGGCACCGTACGTGTTTTTTCGGGTCTAACTCGGGTTCAGCTTCTTGTTCCGGTTAGGCTTATGTTTAGGGTTGTTAGGAAAGAGTGAAAACGCAGAGTCCTGTTGAGTGTGGGGTTGCGTAAAGACTCCCCCAGGGAGTTCAGGTGTACCCAAAGGCTTCCGCTGAGAGCACTTTTTGATGGCAGAAAGTGGCACCGTACGTGTTTTTTCGGGTCTAACTCGGGTTGAGCTTCTTGTTGCGGTTAGGGTTATGTTTAGGGTTGTTAGGAAAGAGTGAAGACGCAGAGTCCTGTTGAGTGTGGGGTTGCGTAAAGGCTCCCCCAGGGAGTTCACGTGTACCCAAAGGCTTCCGCTGAGAGCACTTTTTGATGGCAGAAAGTGGCACCGTACGTGTTTTTTCGGGTCTAACTCGGGTTCAGCTTCTTGTTGCGGTTAGGGTTATGTTCAGGGTTGTTAGGAAAGAGTGAAGACGCAGAGTCCTGTTGAGTGTGGGGTTGCGTAAAGGCTCCCCCAGGGAGTTCAGGTGTACCCAAAGGCTTCCGCTGAGAGCACTTTTTGATGGCAGAAAGTGGCACCGTACGTGTTTTTTCGGGTCTAACTCGGGTTCAGCTTCTTGTTGCGGTTAGGGTTATGTTTAGGGTTGTTAGGAAAGAGTGAAAACGCAGAGTCCTGTTGAGTGTGGGGTTGCGTAAAGACTCCCCCAGGGAGTTCAGGTGTACCCAAAGGCTTCCGCTGAGAGCACTTTTTGATGGCAGAAAGTGGCACCGTACGTGTTTTTTCGGGTCTAACTCGGGTTGAGCTTCTTGTTGCGGTTAGGGTTATGTTTAGGGTTGTTAGGAAAGAGTGAAGACGCAGAGTCCTGTTGAGTGTGGGGTTGCGTAAAGGCTCCCCCAGGGAGTTCACGTGTACCCAAAGGCTTCCGCTGAGAGCACTTTTTGATGGCAGAAAGTGGCACCGTACGTGTTTTTTCGGGTCTAACTCGGGTTCAGCTTCTTGTTGCGGTTAGGGTTATGTTTAGGGTTGTTAGGAAAGAGTGAAGACGCAGAGTCCTGTTGAGTGTGGGGTTGCGTAAAGGCTCCCCCAGGGAGTTCAGGTGTACCCAAAGGCTTCCGCTGAGAGCACTTTTTGATGGCAGAAAGTGGCACCGTACGTGTTTTTTCGGGTCTAACTCGGGTTCAGCTTCTTGTTGCGGTTAGGGTTATGTTTAGGGTTGTTAGGAAAGAGTGAAGACGCAGAGTCCTGTTGAGTGTGGGGTTGCGTAAAGGCTCCCCCAGGGAGTTCAGGTGTACCCAAAGGCTTCCGCTGAGAGCACTTTTTGATGGCAGAAAGTGGCACCGTACGTGTTTTTTCGGGTCTAACTCGGGTTGAGCTTCTTGTTGCGGTTAGGGTTATGTTTAGGGTTGTTAGGAAAGAGTGAAGACGCAGAGTCCTGCTGAGTGTGGGGTTGCGTAAAGGCTCCCCCAGGGAGTTCAGGTGTACCCAAAGGCTTCCGCTGAGAGCACTTTTTGATGGCAGAAAGTGGCACCGTACGTGTTTTTTCGGGTCTAACTCGGGTTCAGCTTCTTGTTGCGGTTAGGGTTATGTTTAGGGTTGTTAGGAAAGAGTGAAGACGCAGAGTCCTGTTGAGTGTGGGGTTGCGTAAAGGCTCCCCCAGGGAGTTCAGGTGTACCCAAAGGCTTCCGCTGAGAGCACTTTTTGATGGCAGAAAGTGGCACCGTACGTGTTTTTTCGGGTCTAACTCGGGTTCAGCTTCTTGTTGCGGTTAGGGTTATGTTTAGGGTTGTTAGGAAAGAGTGAAGACGCAGAGTCCTGTTGAGTGTGGGGTTGCGTAAAGGCTCCCCCAGGGAGTTCAGGTGTACCCAAAGGCTTCCGCTGAGAGCACTTTTGGATGGCAGAAAGTGGCACCGTACGTGTTTTTTCGGGTCTAACTCGGGTTCAGCTTCTTGTTGCGGTTAGGGTTATGTTTAGGGTTGTTAGGAAAGAGTGAAGACGCAGAGTCCTGTTGAGTGTGGGGTTGCGTAAAGGCTCCCCCAGGGAGTTCAGGTGTACCCAAAGGCTTCCGCTGAGAGCACTTTTTGATGGCAGAAAGTGGCACCGTACATGTTTTTTCGGGTCTAACTCGGGTTGAGCTTCTTGTTGCGGTTAGGGTTATGTTTAGGGTTGTTAGGAAAGAGTGAAGACGCAGAGTCCTGTTGAGTGTGGGGTTGCGTAAAGGCTCCCCCAGGGAGTTCAGGTGTACCCAAAGGCTTCCGCTGAGAGCACTTTTTGATGGCAGAAAGTGGCACCGTACGTGTTTTTTCGGGTCTAACTCGGGTTCAGCTTCTTGTTGCGGTTAGGGTTATGTTTAGGGTTGTTAGGAAAGAGTGAAGACGCAGAGTCCTGTTGAGTGTGGGGTTGCGTAAAGGCTCCCCCAGGGAGTTCAGGTGTACCCAAAGGCTTCCGCTGAGAGCACTTTTTGATGGCAGAAAGTGGCACCGTACGTGTTTTTTCGGGTCTAACTCGGGTTCAGCTTCTTGTTGCGGTTAGGGTTATGTTTAGGGTTGTTAGGAAAGAGTGAAGACGCAGAGTCCTGTTGAGTGTGGGGTTGCGTAAAGGCTCCCCCAGGGAGTTCACGTGTACCCAAAGGCTTCCGCTGAGAGCACTTTTTGATGGCAGAAAGTGGCACCGTACGTGTTTTTTCGGGTCTAACTCGGGTTCAGCTTCTTGTTGCGGTTAGGGTTATGTTTAGGGTTGTTAGGAAAGAGTGAAGACGCAGAGTCCTGTTGAGTGTGGGGTTGCGTAAAGGCTCCCCCAGGGAGTTCAGGTGTACCCAAAGGCTTCCGCTGAGAGCACTTTTTGATGGCAGAAAGTGGCACCGTACGTGTTTTTTCGGGTCTAACTCGGGTTCAGCTTCTTGTTGCGGTTAGGGTTATGTTTAGGGTTGTTAGGAAAGAGTGAAGACGCAGAGTCCTGTTGAGTGTGGGGTTGCGTAAAGGCTCCCCCAGGGAGTTCACGTGTACCCAAAGGCTTCCGCTGAGAGCACTTTTTGATGGCAGAAAGTGGCACCGTACGTGTTTTTTCGGGTCTAACTCGGGTTGAGCTTCTTGTTCCGGTTAGGCTTATGTTTAGGGTTGTTAGGAAAGAGTGAAGACGCAGAGTCCTGTTGAGTGTGGGGTTGTGTAAAGGCTCCCCCAGGGAGTTCAGGTGTTCCCAAAGGCTTCCGCTGAGAGCACTTTTTGATGGCAGAAAGTGGCACCGTACGTGTTTTTTCGGGTCTAACTCGGGTTCAGCTTCTTGTTGCGGTTAGGGTTATGTTTAGGGTTGTTAGGAAAGAGTGAAGACGCAGAGTCCTGTTGAGTGTGGGGTTGCGTAAAGGCTCCCCCAGGGAGTTCAGGTGTACCCAAAGGCTTCCGCTGAGAGCACTTTTTGATGGCAGAAAGTGGCACCGTACGTGTTTTTTCGGGTCTAACTCGGGTTCAGCTTCTTGTTGCGGTTAGGGTTATGTTTAGGGTTGTTAGGAAAGAGTGAAGACGCAGAGTCCTGCTGAGTGTGGGGTTGCGTAAAGGCTCCCCCAGGGAGTTCAGGTGTACCCAAAGGCTTCCGCTGAGAGCACTTTTTGATGGCAGAAAGTGGCACCGTACGTGTTTTTTCGGGTCTAACTCGGGTTCAGCTTCTTGTTGCGGTTAGGGTTATGTTCAGGGTTGTTAGGAAAGAGTGAAGACGCAGAGTCCTGTTGAGTGTGGGGTTGCGTAAAGGCTCCCCCAGGGAGCTCAGGTGTACCCAAAGGCATCCGCTGAGAGCACTTTTTGATGGCAGAAAGTGGCACCGTACGTGTTTTTTCGGGTCTAACTCGGGTTGAGCTTCTTGTTGCGGTTAGGGTTATGTTTAGGGTTGTTAGGAAAGAGTGAAGACGCAGAGTCCTGTTGAGTGTGGGGTTGCGTAAAGGCTCCCCCAGGGAGTTCAGGTGTACCCAAAGGCTTCCGCTGAGAGCACTTTTTGATGGCAGAAAGTGGCACCGTACGTGTTTTTTCGGGTCTAACTCGGGTTGAGCTTCTTGTTGCGGTTAGGGTTATGTTTAGGGTTGTTAGGAAAGAGTGAAGACGCAGAGTCCTGTTGAGTGTGGGGTTGCGTAAAGGCTCCCCCAGGGAGTTCAGGTGTACCCAAAGGCTTCCGCTGAGAGCACTTTTTGATGGCAGAAAGTGGCACCGTACGTGTTTTTTCGGGTCTAACTCGGGTTCAGCTTCTTGTTGCGGTTAGGCTTATGTTTAGGGTTGTTAGGAAAGAGTGAAGACGCAGAGTCCTGTTGAGTGTGGGGTTGCGTAAAGGCTCCCCCAGGGAGTTCAGGTGTACCCAAAGGCTTCCGCTGAGAGCACTTTTTGATGGCAGAAAGTGGCACCGTACGTGTTTTTTCGGGTCTAACTCGGGTTCAGCTTCTTGTTGCGGTTAGGGTTATGTTTAGGGTTGTTAGGAAAGAGTGAAGACGCAGAGTCCTGTTGAGTGTGGGGTTGCGTAAAGGCTCCCCCAGGGAGTTCAGGTGTACCCAAAGGCTTCCGCTGAGAGCACTTTTTGATGGCAGGAAGTGGCACCGTACGTGTTTTTTCGGGTCTAACTCGGGTTGAGCTTCTTGTTGCGGTTAGGGTTATGTTTAGGGTTGTTAGGAAAGAGTGAAGACGCAGAGTCCTGTTGAGTGTGGGGTTGCGTAAAGGCTCCCCCAGGGAGTTCAGGTGTACCCAAAGGCTTCCGCTGAGAGCACTTTTTGATGGCAGAAAGTGGCACCGTACGTGTTTTTTCGGGTCTAACTCGGGTTCAGCTTCTTGTTGCGGTTAGGGTTGTGTTTAGGGTTGTTAGGAAAGAGTGAAGACGCAGAGTCCTGTTGAGTGTGGGGTTGCGTAAAGGCTCCCCCAGGGAGTTCAGGTGTACCCAAAGGCTTCCGCTGAGAGCACTTTTGGATGGCAGAAAGTGGCACCGTACGTGTTTTTTCGGGTCTAACTCGGGTTCAGCTTCTTGTTCCGGTTAGGCTTATGTTTAGGGTTGTTAGGAAAGAGTGAAAACGCAGAGTCCTGTTGAGTGTGGGGTTGCGTAAAGACTCCCCCAGGGAGTTCAGGTGTACCCAAAGGCTTCCGCTGAGAGCACTTTTTGATGGCAGAAAGTGGCACCGTACGTGTTTTTTCGGGTCTAACTCGGGTTCAGCTTCTTGTTGCGGTTAGGGTTATGTTTAGGGTTGTTAGGAAAGAGTGAAAACGCAGAGTCCTGTTGAGTGTGGGGTTGCGTAAAGACTCCCCCAGGGAGTTCAGGTGTACCCAAAGGCTTCCGCTGAGAGCACTTTTTGATGGCAGAAAGTGGCACCGTACGTGTTTTTTCGGGTCTAACTCGGGTTCAGCTTCTTGTTGCGGTTAGGGTTATGTTTAGGGTTGTTAGGAAAGAGTGAAGACGCAGAGTCCTGTTGAGTGTGGGGTTGCGTAAAGGCTCCCCCAGGGAGTTCACGTGTACCCAAAGGCTTCTGCTGAGAGCACTTTTTGATGGCAGAAAGTGGCACCGTACGTGTTTTTTCGGGTCTAACTCGGGTTCAGCTTCTTGTTGCGGTTAGGGTTATGTTCAGGGTTGTTAGGAAAGAGTGAAGACGCAGAGTCCTGTTGAGTGTGGGGTTGCGTAAAGGCTCCCCCAGGGAGTTCAGGTGTACCCAAAGGCTTCCGCTGAGAGCACTTTTTGATGGCAGAAAGTGGCACCGTACGTGTTTTTTCGGGTCTAACTCGGGTTCAGCTTCTTGTTGCGGTTAGGGTTATGTTTAGGGTTGTTAGGAAAGAGTGAAGACGCAGAGTCCTGTTGAGTGTGGGGTTGCGTAAAGGCTCCCCCAGGGAGTTCAGGTGTACCCAAAGGCTTCCGCTGAGAGCACTTTTTGATGGCAGAAAGTGGCACCGTACGTGTTTTTTCGGGTCTAACTCGGGTTCAGCTTCTTGTTGCGGTTAGGGTTATGTTTAGGGTTGTTAGGAAAGAGTGAAGACGCAGAGTCCTGTTGAGTGTGGGGTTGCGTAAAGGCTCCCCCAGGGAGTTCAGGTGTACCCAAAGGCTTCCGCTGAGAGCACTTTTTGATGGCAGAAAGTGGCACCGTACGTGTTTTTTCGGGTCTAACTCGGGTTCAGCTTCTTGTTGCGGTTAGGGTTATGTTTAGGGTTGTTAGGAAAGAGTGAAGACGCAGAGTCCTGCTGAGTGTGGGGTTGCGTAAAGGCTCCCCCAGGGAGTTCACGTGTACCCAAAGGCTTCCGCTGAGAGCACTTTTTGATGGCAGAAAGTGGCACCGTACGTGTTTTTTCGGGTCTAACTCGGGTTCAGCTTCTTGTTGCGGTTAGGGTTATGTTTAGGGTTGTTAGGAAAGAGTGAAGACGCAGAGTCCTGTTGAGTGTGGGGTTGCGTAAAGGCTCCCCCAGGGAGTTCAGGTGTACCCAAAGGCTTCCGCTGAGAGCACTTTTTGATGGCAGAAAGTGGCACCGTACGTGTTTTTTCGGGTCTAACTCGGGTTCAGCTTCTTGTTGCGGTTAGGGTTATGTTTAGGGTTGTTAGGAAAGAGTGAAGACTCAGAGTCCTGTTGAGTGTGGGGTTGCGTAAAGGCTCCCCCAGGGAGTTCAGGTGTACCCAAAGGCTTCCGCTGAGAGCACTTTTTGATGGCAGAAAGTGGCACCGTACGTGTTTTTTCGGGTCTAACTCGGGTTCAGCTTCTTGTTGCGGTTAGGGTTATGTTTAGGGTTGTTAGGAAAGAGTGAAGACGCAGAGTCCTGTTGAGTGTGGGGTTGCGTAAAGGCTCCCCCAGGGAGTTCAGGTGTACCCAAAGGCTTCCGCTGAGAGCACTTTTTGATGGCAGAAAGTGGCACCGTACGTGTTTTTTCGGGTCTAACTCGGGTTCAGCTTCTTGTTGCGGTTAGGGTTATGTTTAGGGTTGTTAGGAAAGAGTGAAGACGCAGAGTCCTGTTGAGTGTGGGGTTGCGTAAAGGCTCCCCCAGGGAGTTCAGGTGTACCCAAAGGCTTCCGCTGAGAGCACTTTTTGATGGCAGAAAGTGGCACCGTACGTGTTTTTTCGGGTCTAACTCGGGTTCAGCTTCTTGTTGCGGTTAGGGTTATGTTTAGGGTTGTTAGGAAAGAGTGAAGACGCAGAGTCCTGTTGAGTGTGGGGTTGCGTAAAGGCTCCCCCAGGGAGTTCAGGTGTACCCAAAGGCTTCCGCTGAGAGCACTTTTTGATGGCAGAAAGTGGCACCGTACGTGTTTTTTCGGGTCTAACTCGGGTTCAGCTTCTTGTTGCGGTTAGGGTTATGTTTAGGGTTGTTAGGAAAGAGTGAAGACGCAGAGTCCTGTTGAGTGTGGGGTTGCGTAAAGGCTCCCCCAGGGAGTTCACGTGTACCCAAAGGCTTCCGCTGAGAGCACTTTTTGATGGCAGAAAGTGGCACCGTACGTGTTTTTTCGGGTCTAACTCGGGTTCAGCTTCTTGTTGCGGTTAGGGTTATGTTTAGGGTTGTTAGGAAAGAGTGAAGACGCAGAGTCCTGTTGAGTGTGGGGTTGCGTAAAGGCTCCCCCAGGGAGTTCAGGTGTACCCAAAGGCTTCCGCTGAGAGCACTTTTTGATGGCAGAAAGTGGCACCGTACGTGTTTTTTCGGGTCTAACTCGGGTTCAGCTTCTTGTTGCGGTTAGGGTTATGTTTAGGGTTGTTAGGAAAGAGTGAAGACGCAGAGTCCTGTTGAGTGTGGGGTTGCGTAAAGGCTCCCCCAGGGAGTTCAGGTGTACCCAAAGGCTTCCGCTGAGAGCACTTTTTGATGGCAGAAAGTGGCACCGTACGTGTTTTTTCGGGTCTAACTCGGGTTCAGCTTCTTGTTGCGGTTAGGGTTATGTTTAGGGTTGTTAGGAAAGAGTGAAGACGCAGAGTCCTGTTGAGTGTGGGGTTGCGTAAAGGCTCCCCCAGGGAGTTCAGGTGTACCCAAAGGCTTCCGCTGAGAGCACTTTTTGATGGCAGAAAGTGGCACCGTACGTGTTTTTTCGGGTCTAACTCGGGTTGAGCTTCTTGTTGCGGTTAGGGTTATGTTTAGGGTTGTTAGGAAAGAGTGAAGACGCAGAGTCCTGTTGAGTGTGGGGTTGCGTAAAGGCTCCCCCAGGGAGTTCAGGTGTACCCAAAGGCTTCCGCTGAGAGCACTTTTTGATGGCAGAAAGTGGCACCGTACGTGTTTTTTCGGGTCTAACTCGGGTTCAGCTTCTTGTTGCGGTTAGGGTTATGTTTAGGGTTGTTAGGAAAGAGTGAAGACGCAGAGTCCTGTTGAGTGTGGGGTTGCGTAAAGGCTCCCCCAGGGAGTTCAGGTGTACCCAAAGGCTTCCGCTGAGAGCACTTTTTGATGGCAGAAAGTGGCACCGCACGTGTTTTTTCGGGTCTAACTCGGGTTCAGCTTCTTGTTGCGGTTAGGGTTATGTTTAGGGTTGTTAGGAAAGAGTGAAGACGCAGAGTCCTGTTGAGTGTGGGGTTGCGTAAAGGCTCCCCCAGGGAGTTCAGGTGTACCCAAAGGCTTCCGCTGAGAGCACTTTTTGATGGCAGAAAGTGGCACCGTACGTGTTTTTTCGGGTCTAACTCGGGTTGAGCTTCTTGTTCCGGTTAGGCTTATGTTTAGGGTTGTTAGGAAAGAGTGAAGACGCAGAGTCCTGTTGAGTGTGGGGTTGTGTAAAGGCTCCCCCAGGGAGTTCAGGTGTTCCCAAAGGCTTCCGCTGAGAGCACTTTTTGATGGCAGAAAGTGGCACCGTACGTGTTTTTTCGGGTCTAACTCGGGTTCAGCTTCTTGTTGCGGTTAGGGTTATGTTTAGGGTTGTTAGGAAAGAGTGAAGACGCAGAGTCCTGTTGAGTGTGGGGTTGCATAAAGGCTCCCCCAGGGAGTTCAGGTGTACCCAAAGGCTTCCGCTGAGAGCACTTTTTGATGGCAGAAAGTGGCACCGTACGTGTTTTTTCGGGTCTAACTCGGGTTCAGCTTCTTGTTGCGGTTAGGGTTATGTTTAGGGTTGTTAGGAAAGAGTGAAGACGCAGAGTCCTGTTGAGTGTGGGGTTGCGTAAAGGCTCCCCCAGGGAGTTCAGGTGTACCCAAAGGCTTCCGCTGAGAGCACTTTTTGATGGCAGAAAGTGGCACCGTACGTGTTTTTTCGGGTCTAACTCGGGTTCAGCTTCTTGTTGCGGTTAGGGTTATGTTTAGGGTTGTTAGGAAAGAGTGAAGACGCAGAGTCCTGTTGAGTGTGGGGTTGCGTAAAGGCTCCCCCAGGGAGTTCACGTGTACCCAAAGGCTTCCGCTGAGAGCACTTTTTGATGGCAGAAAGTGGCACCGTACGTGTTTTTTCGGGTCTAACTCGGGTTCAGCTTCTTGTTGCGGTTAGGGTTATGTTTAGGGTTGTTAGGAAAGAGTGAAGACGCAGAGTCCTGTTGAGTGTGCGGTTGCGTAAAGGCTCCCCCAGGGAGTTCAGGTGTACCCAAAGGCTTCCGCTGAGAGCACTTTTTGATGGCAGAAAGTGGCATCGTACGTGTTTTTTCGGGTCTAACTCGGGTTCAGCTTCTTGTTGCGGTTAGGGTTATGTTTAGGGTTGTTAGGAAAGAGTGAAGACGCAGAGTCCTGTTGAGTGTGGGGTTGCGTAAAGGCTCCCCCAGGGAGTTCACGTGTACCCAAAGGCTTCCGCTGAGAGCACTTTTGGATGGCAGAAAGTGGCACCGTACGTGTTTTTTCGGGTCTAACTCGGGTTCAGCTTCTTGTTGCGGTTAGGGTTATGTTTAGGGTTGTTAGGAAAGAGTGAAGACGCAGAGTCCTGTTGAGTGTGGGGTTGCGTAAAGGCTCCCCCAGGGAGTTCAGGTGTACCCAAAGGCTTCCGCTGAGAGCACTTTTTGATGGCAGAAAGTGGCACCGTACGTGTTTTTTCGGGTCTAACTCGGGTTCAGCTTCTTGTTGCGGTTAGGGTTATGTTTAGGGTTGTTAGGAAAGAGCGAAGACGCAGAGTCCTGTTGAGTGTGGGGTTGCGTAAAGGCTCCCCCAGGGAGTTCAGGTGTACCCAAAGGCTTCCGCTGAGAGCACTTTTTGATGGCAGAAAGTGGCACCGTACGTGTTTTTTCGGGTCTAACTCGGGTTCAGCTTCTTGTTGCGGTTAGGGTTATGTTTAGGGTTGTTAGGAAAGAGCGAAGACGCAGAGTCCTGTTGAGTGTGGGGTTGCGTAAAGGCTCCCCCAGGGAGTTCAGGTGTACCCAGAGGCTTCCGCTGAGAGCACTTTTTGATGGCAGAAAGTGGCACCGTACGTGTTTTTTCGGGTCTAACTCGGGTTGAGCTTCTTGTTGCGGTTAGGGTTATGTTTAGGGTTGTTAGGAAAGAGTGAAGACGCAGAGTCCTGTTGAGTGTGGGGTTGCGTAAAGGCTCCCCCAGGGAGTTCAGGTGTACCCAAAGGCTTCCGCTGAGAGCACTTTTGGATGGCAGAAAGTGGCACCGTACGTGTTTTTTCGGGTCTAACTCGGGTTCAGCTTCTTGTTGCGGTTAGGGTTATGTTTAGGGTTGTTAGGAAAGAGTGAAGACGCAGAGTCCTGTTGAGTGTGGGGTTGCGTAAAGGCTCCCCCAGGGAGTTCACGTGTACCCAAAGGCTTCCGCTGAGAGCACTTTTTGATGGCAGAAAGTGGCACCGTACGTGTTTTTTCGGGTCTAACTCGGGTTGAGCTTCTTGTTGCGGTTAGGGTTATGTTTAGGGTTGTTAGGAAAGAGTGAAGACGCAGAGTCCTGTTGAGTGCGGGGTTGCGTAAAGGCTCCCCCAGGGAGTTCAGGTGTACCCAAAGGCTTCCGCTGAGAGCACTTTTTGATGGCAGAAAGTGGCACCGTACGTGTTTTTTCGGGTCTAACTCGGGTTCAGCTTCTTGTTGCGGTTAGGGTTATGTTTAGGGTTGTTAGGAAAGAGTGAAGACGCAGTGTCCTGTTGAGTGTGGGGTTGCGTAAAGGCTCCCCCAGGGAGTTCAGGTGTACCCAAAGGCTTCCGCTGAGAGCACTTTTTGATGGCAGAAAGTGGCACCGTACGTGTTTTTTCGGGTCTAACTCGGGTTCAGCTTCTTGTTGCGGTTAGGGTTATGTTTAGGGTTGTTAGGAAAGAGTGAAGACGCAGAGTCCTGTTGAGTGTGCGGTTGCGTAAAGGCTCCCCCAGGGAGTTCAGGTGTACCCAAAGGCTTCCGCTGAGAGCACTTTTTGATGGCAGAAAGTGGCACCGTACGTGTTTTTTCGGGTCTAACTCGGGTTCAGCTTCTTGTTGCGGTTAGGGTTATGTTTAGGGTTGTTAGGAAAGAGTGAAGACGCAGAGTCCTGTTGAGTGTGGGGTTGCGTAAAGGCTCCCCCAGGGAGTTCACGTGTACCCAAAGGCTTCCGCTGAGAGCACTTTTTGATGGCAGAAAGTGGCACCGTACGTGTTTTTTCGGGTCTAACTCGGGTTGAGCTTCTTGTTGCGGTTAGGGTTATGTTTAGGGTTGTTAGGAAAGAGTGAAGACGCAGAGTCCTGTTGAGTGTGGGGTTGCGTAAAGGCTCCCCCAGGGAGTTCAGGTGTACCCAAAGGCTTCCGCTGAGAGCACTTTTTGATGGCAGAAAGTGGCACCGTACGTGTTTTTTCGGGTCTAACTCGGGTTCAGCTTCTTGTTGCGGTTAGGGTTATGTTTAGGGTTGTTAGGAAAGAGTGAAGACGCAGTGTCCTGTTGAGTGTGGGGTTGCGTAAAGGCTCCCCCAGGGAGTTCAGGTGTACCCAAAGGCTTCCGCTGAGAGCACTTTTTGATGGCAGAAAGTGGCACCGTACGTGTTTTTTCGGGTCTAACTCGGGTTCAGCTTCTTGTTGCGGTTAGGGTTATGTTTAGGGTTGTTAGGAAAGAGTGAAGACGCAGAGTCCTGTTGAGTGTGCGGTTGCGTAAAGGCTCCCCCAGGGAGTTCAGGTGTACCCAAAGGCTTCCGCTGAGAGCACTTTTTGATGGCAGAAAGTGGCATCGTACGTGTTTTTTCGGGTCTAACTCGGGTTCAGCTTCTTGTTGCGGTTAGGGTTATGTTTAGGGTTGTTAGGAAAGAGTGAAGACGCAGAGTCCTGTTGAGTGTGGGGTTGCGTAAAGGCTCCCCCAGGGAGTTCAGGTGTACCCAAAGGCTTCCGCTGAGAGCACTTTTTGATGGCAGAAAGTGGCACCGTACGTGTTTTTTCGGGTCTAACTCGGGTTCAGCTTCTTGTTGCGGTTAGGGTTATGTTTAGGGTTGTTAGGAAAGAGTGAAGACGCAGAGTCCTGTTGAGTGTGGGGTTGCGTAAAGGCTCCCCCAGGGAGTTCAGGTGTACCCAAAGGCTTCCGCTGAGAGCACTTTTTGATGGCAGAAAGTGGCATCGTACGTGTTTTTTCGGGTCTAACTCGGGTTCAGCTTCTTGTTGCGGTTAGGGTTATGTTTAGGGTTGTTAGGAAAGAGTGAAGACGCAGAGTCCTGTTGAGTGTGGGGTTGCGTAAAGGCTCCCCCAGGGAGTTCAGGTGTACCCAAAGGCTTCCGCTGAGAGCACTTTTTGATGGCAGAAAGTGGCACCGTACGTGTTTTTTCGGGTCTAACTCGGGTTCAGCTTCTTGTTGCGGTTAGGGTTATGTTTAGGGTTGTTAGGAAAGAGCGAAGACGCAGAGTCCTGTTGAGTGTGGGGTTGCGTAAAGGCTCCCCCAGGGAGTTCAGGTGTACCCAAAGGCTTCCGCTGAGAGCACTTTTGGATGGCAGAAAGTGGCACCGTACGTGTTTTTTCGGGTCTAACTCGGGTTCAGCTTCTTGTTGCGGTTAGGGTTATGTTTAGGGTTGTTAGGAAAGAGCGAAGACGCAGAGTCCTGTTGAGTGTGGGGTTGCGTAAAGGCTCCCCCAGGGAGTTCAGGTGTACCCAAAGGCTTCCGCTGAGAGCACTTTTTGATGGCAGAAAGTGGCACCGTACGTGTTTTTTCGGGTCTAACTCGGGTTGAGCTTCTTGTTGCGGTTAGGGTTATGTTTAGGGTTGTTAGGAAAGAGTGAAGACGCAGAGTCCTGTTGAGTGTGGGGTTGCGTAAAGGCTCCCCCAGGGAGTTCAGGTGTACCCAAAGGCTTCCGCTGAGAGCACTTTTGGATGGCAGAAAGTGGCACCGTACGTGTTTTTTCGGGTCTAACTCGGGTTCAGCTTCTTGTTGCGGTTAGGGTTATGTTTAGGGTTGTTAGGAAAGAGTGAAGACGCAGAGTCCTGTTGAGTGTGGGGTTGCGTAAAGGCTCCCCCAGGGAGTTGTACCCAAAGGCTTCCGCTGAGAGCACTTTTTGATGGCAGAAAGTGGCACCGTACGTGTTTTTTCGGGTCTAACTCGGGTTGAGCTTCTTGTTGCGGTTAGGGTTATGTTTAGGGTTGTTAGGAAAGAGTGAAGACGCAGAGTCCTGTTGAGTGCGGGGTTGCGTAAAGGCTCCCCCAGGGAGTTCAGGTGTACCCAAAGGCTTCCGCTGAGAGCACTTTTTGATGGCAGAAAGTGGCACCGTACGTGTTTTTTTCGGGTCTAACTCGGGTTCAGCTTCTTGTTGCGGTTAGGGTTATGTTTAGGGTTGTTAGGAAAGAGTGAAGACGCAGTGTCCTGTTGAGTGTGGGGTTGCGTAAAGGCTCCCCAGGGAGTTCAGGTGTACCCAAAGGCTTCCGCTGAGAGCACTTTTTGATGGCAGAAAGTGGCACCGTACGTGTTTTTTCGGGTCTAACTCGGGTTCAGCTTCTTGTTGCGGTTAGGGGTTATGTTTAGGGTTGTTAGGAAAGAGTGAAGACGCAGAGTCCTGTTGAGTGTGCGGTTGCGTAAAGGCTCCCCCAGGGAGTTCAGGTGTACCCAAAGGCTTCCGCTGAGAGCACTTTTTGATGGCAGAAAGTGGCATCGTACGTGTTTTTTCGGGTCTAACTCGGGTTCAGCTTCTTGTTGCGGTTAGGGTTATGTTTAGGGTTGTTAGGAAAGAGTGAAGACGCAGAGTCCTGTTGAGTGTGGGGTTGCGTAAAGGCTCCCCCAGGGAGTTCAGGTGTACCCAAAGGCTTCCGCTGAGAGCACTTTTTGATGGCAGAAAGTGGCACCGTACGTGTTTTTTCGGGTCTAACTCGGGTTCAGCTTCTTGTTGCGGTTAGGGTTATGTTTAGGGTTGTTAGGAAAGAGTGAAGACGCAGAGTCCTGTTGAGTGTGGGGGTTGCGTAAAGGCTCCCCCAGGGAGTTCAGGTGTACCCAAAGGCTTCCGCTGAGAGCACTTTTTGATGGCAGAAAGTGGCACCGTACGTGTTTTTTCGGGTCTAACTCGGGTTCAGCTTCTTGTTGCGGTTAGGGTTATGTTTAGGGTTGTTAGGAAAGAGTGAAGACGCAGAGTCCTGTTGAGTGTGGGGTTGCGTAAAGGCTCCCCCAGGGAGTTCAGGTGTACCCAAAGGCTTCCGCTGAGAGCACTTTTTGATGGCAGAAAGTGGCACCGTACGTGTTTTTTCGGGTCTAACTCGGGTTCAGCTTCTTGTTGCGGTTAGGGTTATGTTTAGGGGTTGTTAGGAAAGAGCGAAGACGCAGAGTCCTGTTGAGTGTGGGGTTGCGTAAAGGCTCCCCCAGGGAGTTCAGGTGTACCCAAAAGGCTTCCGCTGAGAGCACTTTTGGATGGCAGAAAGTGGCACCGTACGTGTTTTTTCGGGTCTAACTCGGGTTCAGCTTCTTGTTGCGGTTAGGGTTATGTTTAGGGTTGTTAGGAAAGAGCGAAGACGCAGAGTCCTGTTGAGTGTGGGGTTGCGTAAAGGCTCCCCCAGGGAGTTCAGGTGTACCCAAAGGCTTCCGCTGAGAGCACTTTTTGATGGCAGAAAGTGGCACCGTACGTGTTTTTTCGGGTCTAACTCGGGTTGAGCTTCTTGTTGCGGTTAGGGTTATGTTTAGGGTTTGTTAGGAAGAGTGAAGACGCAGAGTCCTGTTGAGTGTGGGGTTGCGTAAAGGCTCCCCCAGGGAGTTCAGGTGTACCCAAAGGCTTCCGCTGAGAGCACTTTTGGATGGCAGAAAGTGGCACCGTACGTGTTTTTTTCGGGTCTAACTCGGGGTTCAGCTTCTTGTTGCGGTTAGGGTTATGTTTAGGGTTGTTAGGAAAGAGTGAAGACGCAGAGTCCTGTTGAGTGTGGGGTTGCGTAAAGGCTCCCCCAGGGAGTTCACGTGTACCCAAAGGCTTCCGCTGAGAGCACTTTTTGATGGCAGAAAGTGGCACCGTACGTGTTTTTTCGGGTCTAACTCGGGTTCAGCTTCTTGTTGCGGTTAGGGTTATGTTTAGGGTTGTTAGGAAAGAGTGAAGACGCAGAGTCCTGTTGAGTGCGGGGTTGCGTAAAGGCTCCCCCAGGGAGTTCAGGTGTACCCAAAGGCTTCCGCTGAGAGCACTTTTTGATGGCAGAAAGTGGCACCGTACGTGTTTTTTCGGGTCTAACTCGGGTTCAGCTTCTTGTTGCGGTTAGGGTTATGTTTAGGGTTGTTAGGAAAGAGTGAAGACGCAGAGTCCTGTTGAGTGTGGGGTTGCGTAAAGGCTCCCCCAGGGAGTTCAGGTGTACCCAAAGGCTTCCGCTGAGAGCACTTTTGATGGCAGAAAGTGGCACCGTACGTGTTTTTTCGGGTCTAACTCGGGTTCAGCTTCTTGTTGCGGTTAGGGTTATGTTTAGGGTTGTTAGGAAAGAGTGAAGACGCAGAGTCCTGTTGAGTGTGCGGTTGCGTAAAGGCTCCCCCAGGGAGTTCAGGTGTACCCAAAGGCTTCCGCTGAGAGCACTTTTTGATGGCAGAAAGTGGCATCGTACGTGTTTTTTCGGGTCTAACTCGGGTTCAGCTTCTTGTTGCGGTTAGGGTTATGTTTAGGGTTGTTAGGAAAGAGTGAAGACGCAGAGTCCTGTTGAGTGTGGGGTTGCGTAAAGGCTCCCCCAGGGAGTTCAGGTGTACCCAAAGGCTTCCGCTGAGAGCACTTTTTGATGGCAGAAAGTGGCACCGTACGTGTTTTTTCGGGTCTAACTCGGGTTCAGCTTCTTGTTGCGGTTAGGGTTATGTTTAGGGTTGTTAGGAAAGAGTGAAGACGCAGAGTCCTGTTGAGTGTGGGGTTGCGTAAAGGCTCCCCCAGGGAGTTCAGGTGTACCCAAAGGCTTCCGCTGAGAGCACTTTTTGATGGCAGAAAGTGGCACCGTACGTGTTTTTTCGGGTCTAACTCGGGTTCAGCTTCTTGTTGCGGTTAGGGTTATGTTTAGGGTTGTTAGGAAAGAGTGAAGACGCAGAGTCCTGTTGAGTGTGGGGTTGCGTAAAGGCTCCCCCAGGGAGTTCAGGTGTACCCAAAGGCTTCCGCTGAGAGCACTTTTTGATGGCAGAAAGTGGCACCGTACGTGTTTTTTCGGGTCTAACTCGGGTTCAGCTTCTTGTTGCGGTTAGGGTTATGTTTAGGGTTGTTAGGAAAGAGCGAAGACGCAGAGTCCTGTTGAGTGTGGGGTTGCGTAAAGGCTCCCCCAGGGAGTTCAGGTGTACCCAAAGGCTTCCGCTGAGAGCACTTTTGGATGGCAGAAAGTGGCACCGTACGTGTTTTTTCGGGTCTAACTCGGGTTCAGCTTCTTGTTGCGGTTAGGGTTATGTTTAGGGTTGTTAGGAAAGAGCGAAGACGCAGAGTCCTGTTGAGTGTGGGGTTGCGTAAAGGCTCCCCCAGGGAGTTCAGGTGTACCCAAAGGCTTCCGCTGAGAGCACTTTTTGATGGCAGAAAGTGGCACCGTACGTGTTTTTTCGGGTCTAACTCGGGTTGAGCTTCTTGTTGCGGTTAGGGTTATGTTTAGGGTTGTTAGGAAAGAGTGAAGACGCAGAGTCCTGTTGAGTGTGGGGTTGCGTAAAGGCTCCCCCAGGGAGTTCAGGTGTACCCAAAGGCTTCCGCTGAGAGCACTTTTGGATGGCAGAAAGTGGCACCGTACGTGTTTTTTCGGGTCTAACTCGGGTTCAGCTTCTTGTTGCGGTTAGGGTTATGTTTAGGGTTGTTAGGAAAGAGTGAAGACGCAGAGTCCTGTTGAGTGTGGGGTTGCGTAAAGGCTCCCCCAGGGAGTTCACGTGTACCCAAAGGCTTCCGCTGAGAGCACTTTTTGATGGCAGAAAGTGGCACCGTACGTGTTTTTTCGGGTCTAACTCGGGTTCAGCTTCTTGTTGCGGTTAGGGTTATGTTTAGGGTTGTTAGGAAAGAGTGAAGACGCAGAGTCCTGTTGAGTGCGGGGTTGCGTAAAGGCTCCCCCAGGGAGTTCAGGTGTACCCAAAGGCTTCCGCTGAGAGCACTTTTTGATGGCAGAAAGTGGCACCGTACGTGTTTTTTCGGGTCTAACTCGGGTTCAGCTTCTTGTTGCGGTTAGGGTTATGTTTAGGGTTGTTAGGAAAGAGTGAAGACGCAGTGTCCTGTTGAGTGTGGGGTTGCGTAAAGGCTCCCCCAGGGAGTTCAGGTGTACCCAAAGGCTTCCGCTGAGAGCACTTTTTGATGGCAGAAAGTGGCACCGTACGTGTTTTTTCGGGTCTAACTCGGGTTCAGCTTCTTGTTGCGGTTAGGGTTATGTTTAGGGTTGTTAGGAAAGAGCGAAGACGCAGAGTCCTGTTGAGTGTGGGGTTGCGTAAAGGCTCCCCCAGGGAGTTCAGGTGTACCCAAAGGCTTCCGCTGAGAGCACTTTTTGATGGCAGAAAGTGGCACCGTACGTGTTTTTTCGGGTCTAACTCGGGTTGAGCTTCTTGTTGCGGTTAGGGTTATGTTTAGGGTTGTTAGGAAAGAGTGAAGACGCAGAGTCCTGTTGAGTGTGGGGTTGCGTAAAGGCTCCCCCAGGGAGTTCAGGTGTACCCAAAGGCTTCCGCTGAGAGCACTTTTGGATGGCAGAAAGTGGCACCGTACGTGTTTTTTCGGGTCTAACTCGGGTTCAGCTTCTTGTTGCGGTTAGGGTTATGTTTAGGGTTGTTAGGAAAGAGTGAAGACGCAGAGTCCTGTTGAGTGTGGGGTTGCGTAAAGGCTCCCCCAGGGAGTTCACGTGTACCCAAAGGCTTCCGCTGAGAGCACTTTTTGATGGCAGAAAGTGGCACCGTACGTGTTTTTTCGGGTCTAACTCGGGTTGAGCTTCTTGTTGCGGTTAGGGTTATGTTTAGGGTTGTTAGGAAAGAGTGAAGACGCAGAGTCCTGTTGAGTGCGGGGTTGCGTAAAGGCTCCCCCAGGGAGTTCAGGTGTACCCAAAGGCTTCCGCTGAGAGCACTTTTTGATGGCAGAAAGTGGCACCGTACGTGTTTTTTCGGGTCTAACTCGGGTTCAGCTTCTTGTTGCGGTTAGGGTTATGTTTAGGGTTGTTAGGAAAGAGTGAAGACGCAGTGTCCTGTTGAGTGTGGGGTTGCGTAAAGGCTCCCCCAGGGAGTTCAGGTGTACCCAAAGGCTTCCGCTGAGAGCACTTTTTGATGGCAGAAAGTGGCACCGTACGTGTTTTTTCGGGTCTAACTCGGGTTCAGCTTCTTGTTGCGGTTAGGGTTATGTTTAGGGTTGTTAGGAAAGAGTGAAGACGCAGAGTCCTGTTGAGTGTGCGGTTGCGTAAAGGCTCCCCCAGGGAGTTCAGGTGTACCCAAAGGCTTCCGCTGAGAGCACTTTTTGATGGCAGAAAGTGGCATCGTACGTGTTTTTTCGGGTCTAACTCGGGTTCAGCTTCTTGTTGCGGTTAGGGTTATGTTTAGGGTTGTTAGGAAAGAGTGAAGACGCAGAGTCCTGTTGAGTGTGGGGTTGCGTAAAGGCTCCCCCAGGGAGTTCAGGTGTACCCAAAGGCTTCCGCTGAGAGCACTTTTTGATGGCAGAAAGTGGCACCGTACGTGTTTTTTCGGGTGTAACTCGGGTTCAGCTTCTTGTTGCGGTTAGGGTTATGTTTAGGGTTGTTAGGAAAGAGTGAAGACGCAGAGTCCTGTTGAGTGTGGGGTTGCGTAAAGGCTCCCCCAGGGAGTTCAGGTGTACCCAAAGGCTTCCGCTGAGAGCACTTTTTGATGGCAGAAAGTGGCACCGTACGTGTTTTTTCGGGTCTAACTCGGGTTCAGCTTCTTGTTGCGGTTAGGGTTATGTTTAGGGTTGTTAGGAAAGAGCGAAGACGCAGAGTCCTGTTGAGTGTGGGGTTGCGTAAAGGCTCCCCCAGGGAGTTCAGGTGTACCCAAAGGCTTCCGCTGAGAGCACTTTTGGATGGCAGAAAGTGGCACCGTACGTGTTTTTTCGGGTCTAACTCGGGTTCAGCTTCTTGTTGCGGTTAGGGTTATGTTTAGGGTTGTTAGGAAAGAGCGAAGACGCAGAGTCCTGTTGAGTGTGGGGTTGCGTAAAGGCTCCCCCAGGGAGTTCAGGTGTACCCAAAGGCTTCCGCTGAGAGCACTTTTTGATGGCAGAAAGTGGCACCGTACGTGTTTTTTCGGGTCTAACTCGGGTTGAGCTTCTTGTTGCGGTTAGGGTTATGTTTAGGGTTGTTAGGAAAGAGTGAAGACGCAGAGTCCTGTTGAGTGTGGGGTTGCGTAAAGGCTCCCCCAGGGAGTTCAGGTGTACCCAAAGGCTTCCGCTGAGAGCACTTTTGGATGGCAGAAAGTGGCACCGTACGTGTTTTTTCGGGTCTAACTCGGGTTCAGCTTCTTGTTGCGGTTAGGGTTATGTTTAGGGTTGTTAGGAAAGAGTGAAGACGCAGAGTCCTGTTGAGTGTGGGGTTGCGTAAAGGCTCCCCCAGGGAGTTCACGTGTACCCAAAGGCTTCCGCTGAGAGCACTTTTTGATGGCAGAAAGTGGCACCGTACGTGTTTTTTCGGGTCTAACTCGGGTTGAGCTTCTTGTTGCGGTTAGGGTTATGTTTAGGGTTGTTAGGAAAGAGTGAAGACGCAGAGTCCTGTTGAGTGCGGGGTTGCGTAAAGGCTCCCCCAGGGAGTTCAGGTGTACCCAAAGGCTTCCGCTGAGAGCACTTTTTGATGGCAGAAAGTGGCACCGTACGTGTTTTTTCGGGTCTAACTCGGGTTCAGCTTCTTGTTGCGGTTAGGGTTATGTTTAGGGTTGTTAGGAAAGAGTGAAGACGCAGTGTCCTGTTGAGTGTGGGGTTGCGTAAAGGCTCCCCCAGGGAGTTCAGGTGTACCCAAAGGCTTCCGCTGAGAGCACTTTTTGATGGCAGAAAGTGGCACCGTACGTGTTTTTTCGGGTCTAACTCGGGTTCAGCTTCTTGTTGCGGTTAGGGTTATGTTTAGGGTTGTTAGGAAAGAGTGAAGACGCAGAGTCCTGTTGAGTGTGCGGTTGCGTAAAGGCTCCCCCAGGGAGTTCAGGTGTACCCAAAGGCTTCCGCTGAGAGCACTTTTTGATGGCAGAAAGTGGCATCGTACGTGTTTTTTCGGGTCTAACTCGGGTTCAGCTTCTTGTTGCGGTTAGGGTTATGTTTAGGGTTGTTAGGAAAGAGTGAAGACGCAGAGTCCTGTTGAGTGTGGGGTTGCGTAAAGGCTCCCCCAGGGAGTTCAGGTGTACCCAAAGGCTTCCGCTGAGAGCACTTTTTGATGGCAGAAAGTGGCACCGTACGTGTTTTTTCGGGTCTAACTCGGGTTCAGCTTCTTGTTGCGGTTAGGGTTATGTTTAGGGTTGTTAGGAAAGAGTGAAGACGCAGAGTCCTGTTGAGTGTGGGGTTGCGTAAAGGCTCCCCCAGGGAGTTCAGGTGTACCCAAAGGCTTCCGCTGAGAGCACTTTTTGATGGCAGAAAGTGGCACCGTACGTGTTTTTTCGGGTCTAACTCGGGTTCAGCTTCTTGTTGCGGTTAGGGTTATGTTTAGGGTTGTTAGGAAAGAGTGAAGACGCAGAGTCCTGTTGAGTGTGGGGTTGCGTAAAGGCTCCCCCAGGGAGTTCAGGTGTACCCAAAGGCTTCCGCTGAGAGCACTTTTTGATGGCAGAAAGTGGCACCGTACGTGTTTTTTCGGGTCTAACTCGGGTTGAGCTTCTTGTTGCGGTTAGGGTTATGTTTAGGGTTGTTAGGAAAGAGTGAAGACGCAGAGTCCTGTTGAGTGTGGGGTTGCGTAAAGGCTCCCCCAGGGAGTTCAGGTGTACCCAAAGGCTTCCGCTGAGAGCACTTTTGGATGGCAGAAAGTGGCACCGTACGTGTTTTTTCGGGTCTAACTCGGGTTCAGCTTCTTGTTGCGGTTAGGGTTATGTTTAGGGTTGTTAGGAAAGAGTGAAGACGCAGAGTCCTGTTGAGTGTGGGGTTGCGTAAAGGCTCCCCCAGGGAGTTCAGGTGTACCCAAAGGCTTCCGCTGAGAGCACTTTTTGATGGCAGAAAGTGGCACCGTACGTGTTTTTTCGGGTCTAACTCGGGTTCAGCTTCTTGTTGCGGTTAGGGTTATGTTTAGGGTTGTTAGGAAAGAGCGAAGACGCAGAGTCCTGTTGAGTGTGGGGTTGCGTAAAGGCTCCCCCAGGGAGTTCAGGTGTACCCAAAGGCTTCCGCTGAGAGCACTTTTTGATGGCAGAAAGTGGCACCGTACGTGTTTTTTCGGGTCTAACTCGGGTTCAGCTTCTTGTTGCGGTTAGGGTTATGTTTAGGGTTGTTAGGAAAGAGTGAAGACGCAGAGTCCTGTTGAGTGTGGGGTTGCGTAAAGGCTCCCCCAGGGAGTTCAGGTGTACCCAAAGGCTTCCGCTGAGAGCACCTTTGGATGGCAGAAAGTGGCACCGTACGTGTTTTTTCGGGTCTAACTCGGGTTGAGCTTCTTGTTGCGGTTAGGGTTATGTTTAGGGTTGTTAGGAAAGAGTGAAGACGCAGAGTCCTGTTGAGTGTGGGGTTGCGTAAAGGCTCCCCCCGGGAGTTCAGGTGTACCCAAAGGCTTCCGCTGAGAGCACTTTTTGATGGCAGAAAGTGGCACCGTACGTGTTTTTTCGGGTCTAACTCGGGTTCAGCTTCTTGTTGCGGTTAGGGTTATGTTTAGGGTTGTTAGGAAAGAGTGAAGACGCAGAGTCCTGTTGAGTGTGGGGTTGCGTAAAGGCTCCCCCAGGGAGTTCACGTGTACCCAAAGGCTTCCGCTGAGAGCACTTTTTGATGGCAGAAAGTGGCACCGTACGTGTTTTTTCGGGTCTAACTCGGGTTCAGCTTCTTGTTGCGGTTAGGGTTATGTTTAGGGTTGTTAGGAAAGAGTGAAGACGCAGAGTCCTGTTGAGTGTGGGGTTGCGTAAAGGCTCCCCCAGGGAGTTCAGGTGTACCCAAAGGCTTCCGCTGAGAGCACTTTTTGATGGCAGAAAGTGGCACCGTACGTGTTTTTTCGGGTCTAACTCGGGTTGGGCTTCTTGTTGCGGTTAGGGTTATGTTTAGGGTTGTTAGGAAAGAGGGAAGACGCAGAGTCCTGTTGAGTGTGGGGTTGCGTAAAGGCTCCCCCAGGGAGTTCAGGTGTACCCAAAGGCTTCCGCTGAGAGCACTTTTTGATGGCAGAAAGTGGCACCGTACGTGTTTTTTCGGGTCTAACTCGGGTTCAGCTTCTTGTTGCGGTTAGGGTTATGTTTAGGGTTGTTAGGAAAGAGCGAAGACGCAGAGTCCTGTTGAGTGTGGGGTTGCGTAAAGGCTCCCCCAGGGAGTTCAGGTGTACCCAAAGGCTTCCGCTGAGAGCACTTTTTGATGGCAGAAAGTGGCACCGTACGTGTTTTTTCGGGTCTAACTCGGGTTCAGCTTCTTGTTGCGGTTAGGGTTATGTTTAGGGTTGTTAGGAAAGAGTGAAGACGCAGAGTCCTGTTGAGTGTGGGGTTGCGTAAAGGCTCCCCCAGGGAGTTCAGGTGTACCCAAAGGCTTCCGCTGAGAGCACTTTTTGATGGCAGAAAGTGGCACCGTACGTGTTTTTTCGGGTCTAACTCGGGTTGAGCTTCTTGTTGCGGTTAGGGTTATGTTTAGGGTTGTTAGGAAAGAGTGAAGACGCAGAGTCCTGTTGAGTGTGGGGTTGCGTAAAGGCTCCCCCAGGGAGTTCAGGTGTACCCAAAGGCTTCCGCTGAGAGCACTTTTTGATGGCAGAAAGTGGCACCGTACGTGTTTTTTCGGGTCTAACTCGGGTTCAGCTTCTTGTTGCGGTTAGGGTTATGTTTAGGGTTGTTAGGAAAGAGTGAAGACGCAGAGTCCTGTTGAGTGTGGGGTTGCGTAAAGGCTCCCCCAGGGAGTTCAGGTGTACCCAAAGGCTTCCGCTGAGAGCACTTTTTGATGGCAGAAAGTGGCACCGTACGTGTTTTTTCGGGTCTAACTCGGGTTCAGCTTCTTGTTGCGGTTAGGGTTATGTTTAGGGTTGTTAGGAAAGAGCGAAGACGCAGAGTCCTGTTGAGTGTGGGGTTGCGTAAAGGCTCCCCCAGGGAGTTCAGGTGTACCCAAAGGCTTCCGCTGAGAGCACTTTTTGATGGCAGAAAGTGGCACCGTACGTGTTTTTTCGGGTCTAACTCGGGTTCAGCTTCTTGTTGCGGTTAGGGTTATGTTTAGGGTTGTTAGGAAAGAGTGAAGACGCAGAGTCCTGTTGAGTGTGGGGTTGCGTAAAGGCTCCCCCAGGGAGTTCAGGTGTACCCAAAGGCTTCCGCTGAGAGCACTTTTTGATGGCAGAAAGTGGCACCGTACGTGTTTTTTCGGGTCTAACTCGGGTTCAGCTTCTTGTTGCGGTTAGGGTTATGTTTAGGGTTGTTAGGAAAGAGTGAAGACGCAGAGTCCTGTTGAGTGTGGGGTTGCGTAAAGGCTCCCCCAGGGAGTTCAGGTGTACCCAAAGGCTTCCGCTGAGAGCACTTTTTGATGGCAGAAAGTGGCATCGTACGTGTTTTTTCGGGTCTAACTCGGGTTCAGCTTCTTGTTGCGGTTAGGGTTATGTTTAGGGTTGTTAGGAAAGAGTGAAGACGCAGAGTCCTGTTGAGTGTGGGGTTGCGTAAAGGCTCCCC
>NW_027663844.1:70000-75000 GCF_964034855.1 Anser brachyrhynchus | reverse complement strand
GAAAGTGGCACCGTACGTGTTTTTTCGGGTCTAACTCGGGTTCAGCTTCTTGTTGCGGTTAGGGTTATGTTTAGGGTTGTTAGGAAAGAGTGAAGACGCAGAGTCCTGTTGAGTGTGGGGTTGCGTAAAGGCTCCCCCAGGGAGTTCAGGTGTACCCAAAGGCTTCCGCTGAGAGCACTTTTTGATGGCAGAAAGTGGCACCGTACGTGTTTTTTCGGGTCTAACTCGGGTTCAGCTTCTTGTTGCGGTTAGGGTTATGTTTAGGGTTGTTAGGAAAGAGTGAAGACGCAGAGTCCTGTTGAGTGTGGGGTTGCGTAAAGGCTCCCCCAGGGAGTTCAGGTGTACCCAAAGGCTTCCGCTGAGAGCACTTTTTGATGGCAGAAAGTGGCATCGTACGTGTTTTTTCGGGTCTAACTCGGGTTCAGCTTCTTGTTGCGGTTAGGGTTATGTTTAGGGTTGTTAGGAAAGAGCGAAGACGCAGAGTCCTGTTGAGTGTGGGGTTGCGTAAAGGCTCCCCCAGGGAGTTCAGGTGTACCCAAAGGCTTCCGCTGAGAGCACTTTTTGATGGCAGAAAGTGGCACCGTACGTGTTTTTTCGGGTCTAACTCGGGTTCAGCTTCTTGTTGCGGTTAGGGTTATGTTTAGGGTTGTTAGGAAAGAGTGAAGACGCAGAGTCCTGTTGAGTGTGGGGTTGCGTAAAGGCTCCCCCAGGAAGTTCAGGTGTACCCAAAGGCTTCCGCTGAGAGCACTTTTTGATGGCAGAAAGTGGCACCGTACGTGTTTTTTCGGGTCTAACTCGGGTTCAGCTTCTTGTTGCGGTTAGGGTTATGTTTAGGGTTGTTAGGAAAGAGTGAAGACGCAGAGTCCTGTTGAGTGTGGGGTTGCGTAAAGGCTCCCCCAGGGAGTTCAGGTGTACCCAAAGGCTTCCGCTGAGAGCACTTTTGGATGGCAGAAAGTGGCACCGTACGTGTTTTTTCGGGTCTAACTCGGGTTCAGCTTCTTGTTGCGGTTAGGGTTATGTTTAGGGTTGTTAGGAAAGAGTGAAGACGCAGAGTCCTGTTGAGTGTGGGGTTGCGTAAAGGCTCCCCCAGGGAGTTCAGGTGTACCCAAAGGCTTCCGCTGAGAGCACTTTTTGATGGCAGAAAGTGGCACCGTACGTGTTTTTTCGGGTCTAACTCGGGTTCAGCTTCTTGTTGCGGTTAGGGTTATGTTTAGGGTTGTTAGGAAAGAGCGAAGACGCAGAGTCCTGTTGAGTGTGGGGTTGCGTAAAGGCTCCCCCAGGGAGTTCAGGTGTACCCAAAGGCTTCCGCTGAGAGCACTTTTTGATGGCAGAAAGTGGCACCGTACGTGTTTTTTCGGGTCTAACTCGGGTTGAGCTTCTTGTTGCGGTTAGGGTTATGTTTAGGGTTGTTAGGAAAGAGTGAAGACGCAGAGTCCTGTTGAGTGTGGGGTTGCGTAAAGGCTCCCCCAGGGAGTTCAGGTGTACCCAAAGGCTTCCGCTGAGAGCACTTTTGGATGGCAGAAAGTGGCACCGTACGTGTTTTTTCGGGTCTAACTCGGGTTCAGCTTCTTGTTGCGGTTAGGGTTATGTTTAGGGTTGTTAGGAAAGAGTGAAGACGCAGAGTCCTGTTGAGTGTGGGGTTGCGTAAAGGCTCCCCCAGGGAGTTCACGTGTACCCAAAGGCTTCCGCTGAGAGCACTTTTTGATGGCAGAAAGTGGCACCGTACGTGTTTTTTCGGGTCTAACTCGGGTTCAGCTTCTTGTTGCGGTTAGGGTTATGTTTAGGGTTGTTAGGAAAGAGTGAAGACGCAGAGTCCTGTTGAGTGCGGGGTTGCGTAAAGGCTCCCCCAGGGAGTTCAGGTGTACCCAAAGGCTTCCGCTGAGAGCACTTTTTGATGGCAGAAAGTGGCACCGTACGTGTTTTTTCGGGTCTAACTCGGGTTCAGCTTCTTGTTGCGGTTAGGGTTATGTTTAGGGTTGTTAGGAAAGAGTGACGACGCAGAGTCCTGTTGAGTGTGGGGTTGCGTAAAGGCTCCCCCAGGGAGTTCAGGTGTACCCAAAGGCTTCCGCTGAGAGCACTTTTTGATGGCAGAAAGTGGCACCGTACGTGTTTTTTCGGGTCTAACTCGGGTTCAGCTTCTTGTTGCGGTTAGGGTTATGTTTAGGGTTGTTAGGAAAGAGTGAAGACGCAGAGTCCTGTTGAGTGTGGGGTTGCGTAAAGGCTCCCCCAGGGAGTTCAGGTGTACCCAAAGGCTTCCGCTGAGAGCACTTTTTGATGGCAGAAAGTGGCATCGTACGTGTTTTTTCGGGTCTAACTCGGGTTCAGCTTCTTGTTGCGGTTAGGGTTATGTTTAGGGTTGTTAGGAAAGAGTGAAGACGCAGAGTCCTGTTGAGTGTGGGGTTGCGTAAAGGCTCCCCCAGGGAGTTCACGTGTACCCAAAGGCTTCCGCTGAGAGCACTTTTGGATGGCAGAAAGTGGCACCGTACGTGTTTTTTCGGGTCTAACTCGGGTTCAGCTTCTTGTTGCGGTTAGGGTTATGTTTAGGGTTGTTAGGAAAGAGTGAAGACGCAGAGTCCTGTTGAGTGTGGGGTTGCGTAAAGGCTCCCCCAGGGAGTTCAGGTGTACCCAAAGGCTTCCGCTGAGAGCACTTTTTGATGGCAGAAAGTGGCACCGTACGTGTTTTTTCGGGTCTAACTCGGGTTCAGCTTCTTGTTGCGGTTAGGGTTATGTTTAGGGTTGTTAGGAAAGAGTGAAGACGCAGAGTCCTGTTGAGTGTGGGGTTGCGTAAAGGCTCCCCCAGGGAGTTCACGTGTACCCAAAGGCTTCCGCTGAGAGCACTTTTTGATGGCAGAAAGTGGCACCGTACGTGTTTTTTCGGGTCTAACTCGGGTTCAGCTTCTTGTTGCGGTTAGGGTTATGTTTAGGGTTGTTAGGAAAGAGCGAAGACGCAGAGTCCTGTTGAGTGTGGGGTTGCGTAAAGGCTCCCCCAGGGAGTTCAGGTGTACCCAAAGGCTTCCGCTGAGAGCACTTTTGGATGGCAGAAAGTGGCACCGTACGTGTTTTTTCGGGTCTAACTCGGGTTGAGCTTCTTGTTGCGGTTAGGGTTATGTTTAGGGTTGTTAGGAAAGAGTGAAGACGCAGAGTCCTGTTGAGTGTGGGGTTGCGTAAAGGCTCCCCCAGGGAGTTCAGGTGTACCCAAAGGCTTCCGCTGAGAGCACTTTTTGATGGCAGAAAGTGGCACCGTACGTGTTTTTTCGGGTCTAACTCGGGTTCAGCTTCTTGTTGCGGTTAGGGTTATGTTTAGGGTTGTTAGGAAAGAGTGAAGACGCAGAGTCCTGTTGAGTGTGGGGTTGCGTAAAGGCTCCCCCAGGGAGTTCACGTGTACCCAAAGGCTTCCGCTGAGAGCACTTTTTGATGGCAGAAAGTGGCACCGTACGTGTTTTTTCGGGTCTAACTCGGGTTCAGCTTCTTGTTGCGGTTAGGGTTATGTTTAGGGTTGTTAGGAAAGAGTGAAGACGCAGAGTCCTGTTGAGTGTGGGGTTGCGTAAAGGCTCCCCCAGGGAGTTCAGGTGTACCCAAAGGCTTCCGCTGAGAGCACTTTTTGATGGCAGAAAGTGGCACCGTACGTGTTTTTTCGGGTCTAACTCGGGTTCAGCTTCTTGTTGCGGTTAGGGTTATGTTTAGGGTTGTTAGGAAAGAGCGAAGACGCAGAGTCCTGTTGAGTGTGGGGTTGCGTAAAGGCTCCCCCAGGGAGTTCAGGTGTACCCAAAGGCTTCCGCTGAGAGCACTTTTTGATGGCAGAAAGTGGCACCGTACGTGTTTTTTCGGGTCTAACTCGGGTTCAGCTTCTTGTTGCGGTTAGGGTTATGTTTAGGGTTGTTAGGAAAGAGTGAAGACGCAGAGTCCTGTTGAGTGTGGGGTTGCGTAAAGGCTCCCCCAGGGAGTTCAGGTGTACCCAAAGGCTTCCGCTGAGAGCACTTTTTGATGGCAGAAAGTGGCACCGTACGTGTTTTTTCGGGTCTAACTCGGGTTCAGCTTCTTGTTGCGGTTAGGGTTATGTTTAGGGTTGTTAGGAAAGAGTGAAGACGCAGAGTCCTGTTGAGTGTGGGGTTGCGTAAAGGCTCCCCCAGGGAGTTCAGGTGTACCCAAAGGCTTCCGCTGAGAGCACTTTTTGATGGCAGAAAGTGGCACCGTACGTGTTTTTTCGGGTCTAACTCGGGTTCAGCTTCTTGTTGCGGTTAGGGTTATGTTTAGGGTTGTTAGGAAAGAGTGAAGACGCAGAGTCCTGTTGAGTGTGGGGTTGCGTAAAGGCTCCCCCAGGGAGTTCAGGTGTACCCAAAGGCTTCCGCTGAGAGCACTTTTTGATGGCAGAAAGTGGCACCGTACGTGTTTTTTCGGGTCTAACTCGGGTTCAGCTTCTTGTTGCGGTTAGGGTTATGTTTAGGGTTGTTAGGAAAGAGTGAAGACGCAGAGTCCTGTTGAGTGTGGGGTTGCGTAAAGGCTCCCCCAGGGAGTTCAGGTGTACCCAAAGGCTTCCGCTGAGAGCACTTTTTGATGGCAGAAAGTGGCACCGTACGTGTTTTTTCGGGTCTAACTCGGGTTCAGCTTCTTGTTGCGGTTAGGGTTATGTTTAGGGTTGTTAGGAAAGAGCGAAGACGCAGAGTCCTGTTGAGTGTGGGGTTGCGTAAAGGCTCCCCCAGGGAGTTCAGGTGTACCCAAAGGCTTCCGCTGAGAGCACTTTTTGATGGCAGAAAGTGGCACCGTACGTGTTTTTTCGGGTCTAACTCGGGTTCAGCTTCTTGTTGCGGTTAGGGTTATGTTTAGGGTTGTTAGGAAAGAGTGAAGACTCAGAGTCCTGTTGAGTGTGGGGTTGCGTAAAGGCTCCCCCCGGGAGTTCAGGTGTACCCAAAGGCTTCCGCTGAGAGCACTTTTTGATGGCAGAAAGTGGCACCGTACGTGTTTTTTCGGGTCTAACTCGGGTTCAGCTTCTTGTTGCGGTT
>NW_027663844.1:35000-57500 GCF_964034855.1 Anser brachyrhynchus | reverse complement strand
AGTGAAGACGCAGAGTCCTGTTGAGTGTGGGGTTGCGTAAAGGCTCCCCCAGGGAGTTCACGTGTACCCAAAGGCTTCCGCTGAGAGCACTTTTTGATGGCAGAAAGTGGCACCGTACGTGTTTTTTCGGGTCTAACTCGGGTTCAGCTTCTTGTTGCGGTTAGGGTTATGTTTAGGGTTGTTAGGAAAGAGTGAAGACGCAGAGTCCTGTTGAGTGTGGGGTTGCGTAAAGGCTCCCCCAGGGAGTTCAGGTGTACCCAAAGGCTTCCGCTGAGAGCACTTTTGGATGGCAGAAAGTGGCACCGTACGTGTTTTTTCGGGTCTAACTCGGGTTCAGCTTCTTGTTGCGGTTAGGGTTATGTTTAGGGTTGTTAGGAAAGAGTGAAGACGCAGAGTCCTGTTGAGTGTGGGGTTGCGTAAAGGCTCCCCCAGGGAGTTCAGGTGTACCCAAAGGCTTCCGCTGAGAGCACTTTTTGATGGCAGAAAGTGGCACCGTACGTGTTTTTTCGGGTCTAACTCGGGTTCAGCTTCTTGTTGCGGTTAGGGTTATGTTTAGGGTTGTTAGGAAAGAGTGAAGACGCAGAGTCCTGTTGAGTGTGGGGTTGCGTAAAGGCTCCCCCAGGGAGTTCAGGTGTACCCAAAGGCTTCCGCTGAGAGCACTTTTTGATGGCAGAAAGTGGCACCGTACGTGTTTTTTCGGGTCTAACTCGGGGTCAGCTTCTTGTTGCGGTTAGGGTTATGTTTAGGGTTGTTAGGAAAGAGTGAAGACGCAGAGTCCTGTTGAGTGTGGGGTTGCGTAAAGGCTCCCCCAGGGAGTTCAGGTGTACCCAAAGGCTTCCGCTGAGAGCACTTTTTGATGGCAGAAAGTGGCACCGTACGTGTTTTTTCGGGTCTAACTCGGGTTCAGCTTCTTGTTGCGGTTAGGGTTATGTTTAGGGTTGTTAGGAAAGAGTGAAGACGCAGAGTCCTGTTGAGTGTGCGGTTGCGTAAAGGCTCCCCCAGGGAGTTCAGGTGTACCCAAAGGCTTCCGCTGAGAGCACTTTTTGATGGCAGAAAGTGGCATCGTACGTGTTTTTTCGGGTCTAACTCGGGTTCAGCTTCTTGTTGCGGTTAGGGTTATGTTTAGGGTTGTTAGGAAAGAGTGAAGACGCAGAGTCCTGTTGAGTGTGGGGTTGCGTAAAGGCTCCCCCAGGAAGTTCAGGTGTACCCAAAGGCTTCCGCTGAGAGCACTTTTTGATGGCAGAAAGTGGCACCGTACGTGTTTTTTCGGGTCTAACTCGGGTTCAGCTTCTTGTTGCGGTTAGGGTTATGTTTAGGGTTGTTAGGAAAGAGTGAAGACGCAGAGTCCTGTTGAGTGTGGGGTTGCGTAAAGGCTCCCCCAGGGAGTTCAGGTGTACCCAAAGGCTTCCGCTGAGAGCACTTTTTGATGGCAGAAAGTGGCACCGTACGTGTTTTTTCGGGTCTAACTCGGGTTCAGCTTCTTGTTGCGGTTAGGGTTATGTTTAGGGTTGTTAGGAAAGAGCGAAGACGCAGAGTCCTGTTGAGTGTGGGGTTGCGTAAAGGCTCCCCCAGGGAGTTCAGGTGTACCCAAAGGCTTCCGCTGAGAGCACTTTTGGATGGCAGAAAGTGGCACCGTACGTGTTTTTTCGGGTCTAACTCGGGTTCAGCTTCTTGTTGCGGTTAGGGTTATGTTTAGGGTTGTTAGGAAAGAGTGAAGACGCAGAGTCCTGTTGAGTGTGGGGTTGCGTAAAGGCTCCCCCAGGGAGTTCAGGTGTACCCAAAGGCTTCCGCTGAGAGCACTTTTTGATGGCAGAAAGTGGCACCGTACGTGTTTTTTCGGGTCTAACTCGGGTTCAGCTTCTTGTTGCGGTTAGGGTTATGTTTAGGGTTGTTAGGAAAGAGTGAAGACGCAGAGTCCTGTTGAGTGTGGGGTTGCGTAAAGGCTCCCCCAGGGAGTTCAGGTGTACCCAAAGGCTTCCGCTGAGAGCACTTTTGGATGGCAGAAAGTGGCACCGTACGTGTTTTTTCGGGTCTAACTCGGGTTCAGCTTCTTGTTGCGGTTAGGGTTATGTTTAGGGTTGTTAGGAAAGAGTGAAGACGCAGAGTCCTGTTGAGTGTGGGGTTGCGTAAAGGCTCCCCCAGGGAGTTCAGGTGTACCCAAAGGCTTCCGCTGAGAGCACTTTTTGATGGCAGAAAGTGGCACCGTACGTGATTTTTCGGGTCTAACTCGGGTTCAGCTTCTTGTTGCGGTTAGGGTTACGTTTAGGGTTGTTAGGAAAGAGTGAAGACGCAGAGTCCTGTTGAGTGTGGGGTTGCGTAAAGGCTCCCCCAGGGAGTTCAGGTGTACCCAAAGGCTTCCGCTGAGAGCACTTTTTGATGGCAGAAAGTGGCACCGTACGTGTTTTTTCGGGTCTAACTCGGGTTCAGCTTCTTGTTGCGGTTAGGGTTATGTTTAGGGTTGTTAGGAAAGAGCGAAGACGCAGAGTCCTGTTGAGTGTGGGGTTGCGTAAAGGCTCCCCCAGGGAGTTCAGGTGTACCCAAAGGCTTCCGCTGAGAGCACTTTTGGATGGCAGAAAGTGGCACCGTACGTGTTTTTTCGGGTCTAACTCGGGTTCAGCTTCTTGTTGCGGTTAGGGTTATGTTTAGGGTTGTTAGGAAAGAGTGAAGACGCAGAGTCCTGTTGAGTGTGGGGTTGCGTAAAGGCTCCCCCAGGGAGTTCACGTGTACCCAAAGGCTTCCGCTGAGAGCACTTTTTGATGGCAGAAAGTGGCACCGTACGTGTTTTTTCGGGTCTAACTCGGGTTCAGCTTCTTGTTGCGGTTAGGGTTATGTTTAGGGTTGTTAGGAAAGAGTGAAGACGCAGAGTCCTGTTGACTGTGCGGTTGCGTAAAGGCTCCCCCAGGGAGTTCAGGTGTACCCAAAGGCTTCCGCTGAGAGCACTTTTGGATGGCAGAAAGTGGCACCGTACGTGTTTTTTCGGGTCTAACTCGGGTTCAGCTTCTTGTTGCGGTTAGGGTTATGTTTAGGGTTGTTAGGAAAGAGTGAAGACGCAGAGTCCTGTTGAGTGTGGGGTTGCGTAAAGGCTCCCCCAGGGAGTTCAGGTGTACCCAAAGGCTTCCGCTGAGAGCACTTTTTGATGGCAGAAAGTGGCACCGTACGTGTTTTTTCGGGTCTAACTCGGGTTCAGCTTCTTGTTGCGGTTAGGGTTATGTTTAGGGTTGTTAGGAAAGAGTGAAGACGCAGAGTCCTGTTGAGTGTGGGGTTGCGTAAAGGCTCCGCCAGGGAGTTCAGGTGTACCCAAAGGCTTCCGCTGAGAGCACTTTTTGATGGCAGAAAGTGGCACCGTACGTGTTTTTTCGGGTCTAACTCGGGTTCAGCTTCTTGTTGCGGTTAGGGTTATGTTTAGGGTTGTTAGGAAAGAGTGAAGACGCAGAGTCCTGTTGAGTGTGGGGTTGCGTAAAGGCTCCCCCAGGAAGTTCAGGTGTACCCAAAGGCTTCCGCTGAGAGCACTTTTTGATGGCAGAAAGTGGCACCGTACGTGTTTTTTCGGGTCTAACTCGGGTTCAGCTTCTTGTTGCGGTTAGGGTTATGTTTAGGGTTGTTAGGAAAGAGTGAAGACGCAGAGTCCTGTTGAGTGTGGGGTTGCGTAAAGGCTCCCCCAGGGAGTTCAGGTGTACCCAAAGGCTTCCGCTGAGAGCACTTTTTGATGGCAGAAAGTGGCACCGTACGTGTTTTTTCGGGTCTAACTCGGGTTCAGCTTCTTGTTGCGTTTAGGGTTATGTTTAGGGTTGTTAGGAAAGAGCGAAGACGCAGAGTCCTGTTGAGTGTGGGGTTGCGTAAAGGCTCCCCCAGGGAGTTCAGGTGTACCCAAAGGCTTCCGCTGAGAGCACTTTTGGATGGGAGAAAGTGGCACCGTACGTGTTTTTTCGGGTCTAACTCGGGTTCAGCTTCTTGTTGCGGTTAGGGTTATGTTTAGGGTTGTTAGGAAAGAGTGAAGACGCAGAGTCCTGTTGAGTGTGGGGTTGCGTAAAGGCTCCCCCAGGGAGTTCAGGTGTACCCAAAGGCTTCCGCTGAGAGCACTTTTTGATGGCAGAAAGTGGCACCGTACGTGTTTTTTCGGGTCTAACTCGGGTTCAGCTTCTTGTTGCGGTTAGGGTTATGTTTAGGGTTGTTAGGAAAGAGTGAAGACGCAGAGTCCTGTTGAGTGTGGGGTTGCGTAAAGGCTCCCCCAGGGAGTTCACGTGTACCCAAAGGCTTCCGCTGAGAGCACTTTTTGATGGCAGAAAGTGGCACCGTACGTGTTTTTTCGGGTCTAACTCGGGTTCAGCTTCTTGTTGCGGTTAGGGTTATGTTTAGGGTTGTTAGGAAAGAGTGAAGACGCAGAGTCCTGTTGACTGTGCGGTTGCTTAAAGGGTCCCCCAGGGAGTTCAGGTGTACCCAAAGGCTTCCGCTGAGAGCACTTTTGGATGGCAGAAAGTGGCACCGTACGTGTTTTTTCGGGTCTAACTCGGGTTCAGCTTCTTGTTGCGGTTAGGGTTATGTTTAGGGTTGTTAGGAAAGAGTGAAGACGCAGAGTCCTGTTGAGTGTGGGGTTGCGTAAAGGCTCCCCCAGGGAGTTCACGTGTACCCAAAGGCTTCCGCTGAGAGCACTTTTTGATGGCAGAAAGTGGCACCGTACGTGTTTTTTCGGGTCTAACTCGGGTTCAGCTTCTTGTTGCGGTTAGGGTTATGTTTAGGGTTGTTAGGAAAGAGTGAAGACGCAGAGTCCTGTTGAGTGTGGGGTTGCGTAAAGGCTCCGCCAGGGAGTTCAGGTGTACCCAAAGGCTTCCGCTGAGAGCACTTTTTGATGGCAGAAAGTGGCACCGTACGTGTTTTTTCGGGTCTAACTCGGGTTGAGCTTCTTGTTGCGGTTAGGGTTATGTTTAGGGTTGTTAGGAAAGAGTGAAGACGCAGAGTCCTGTTGAGTGTGGGGTTGCGTAAAGGCTCCCCCAGGGAGTTCAGGTGTACCCAAAGGCTTCCGCTGAGAGCACTTTTTGATGGCAGAAAGTGGCACCGTACGTGTTTTTTCGGGTCTAACTCGGGTTCAGCTTCTTGTTGCGGTTAGGGTTATGTTTAGGGTTGTTAGGAAAGAGTGAAGACGCAGAGTCCTGTTGAGTGTGGGGTTGCGTAAAGGCTCCCCCAGGGAGTTCACGTGTACCCAAAGGCTTCCGCTGAGAGCACTTTTTGATGGCAGAAAGTGGCACCGTACGTGTTTTTTCGGGTCTAACTCGGGTTCAGCTTCTTGTTGCGGTTAGGGTTATGTTTAGGGTTGTTAGGAAAGAGTGAAGACGCAGAGTCCTGTTGAGTGTGGGGTTGCGTAAAGGCTCCCCCAGGGAGTTCAGGTGTACCCAAAGGCTTCCGCTGAGAGCACTTTTTGATGGCAGAAAGTGGCACCGTACGTGTTTTTTCGGGTCTAACTCGGGTTCAGCTTCTTGTTGCGGTTAGGGTTATGTTTAGGGTTGTTAGGAAAGAGTGAAGACGCAGAGTCCTGTTGAGTGTGGGGTTGTGTAAAGGCTCCCCCAGGGAGTTCAGGTGTACCCAAAGGCTTCCGCTGAGAGCACTTTTTGATGGCAGAAAGTGGCACCGTACGTGTTTTTTCGGGTCTAACTCGGGTTGAGCTTCTTGTTCCTGTTAGGGTTATGTTTAGGGTTGTTAGGAAAGAGTGAAGACGCAGAGTCCTGTTGAGTGTGGGATTGCGTAAAGGCTCCCCCAGGGAGTTCAGGTGTACCCAAAGGCTTCCGCTGAGAGCACTTTTTGATGGCAGAAAGTGGCACCGTACGTGTTTTTTCGGGTCTAACTCGGGTTCAGCTTCTTGTTGCGGTTAGGGTTATGTTTAGGGTTGTTAGGAAAGAGTGAAGACGCAGAGTCCTGTTGAGTGTGGGGTTGCGTAAAGGCTCCCCCAGGGAGTTCAGGTGTACCCAAAGGCTTCCGCTGAGAGCACTTTTTGATGGCAGAAAGTGGCACCGTACGTGTTTTTTCGGGTCTAACTCGGGTTCAGCTTCTTGTTGCGGTTAGGGTTATGTTTAGGGTTGTTAGGAAAGAGTGAAGACGCAGAGTCCTGTTGAGTGTGAGGTTGCGTAAAGGCTCCCCCAGGGAGTTCAGGTGTACCCAAAGGCTTCCGCTGAGAGCACTTTTTGATGGCAGAAAGTGGCACCGTACGTGTTTTTTCGGGTCTAACTCGGGTTCAGCTTCTTGTTGCGGTTAGGGTTATGTTTAGGGTTGTTAGGAAAGAGTGAAGACGCAGAGTCCTGTTGACTGTGCGGTTGCGTAAAGGCTCCCCCAGGGAGTTCAGGTGTACCCAAAGGCTTCCGCTGAGAGCACTTTTGGATGGCAGAAAGTGGCACCGTACGTGTTTTTTCGGGTCTAACTCGGGTTCAGCTTCTTGTTGCGGTTAGGGTTATGTTTAGGGTTGTTAGGAAAGAGTGAAGACGCAGAGTCCTGTTGAGTGTGGGGTTGCGTAAAGGCTCCCCCAGGGAGTTCAGGTGTACCCAAAGGCTTCCGCTGAGAGCACTTTTTGATGGCAGAAAGTGGCACCGTACGTGTTTTTTCGGGTCTAACTCGGGTTCAGCTTCTTGTTGCGGTTAGGGTTATGTTTAGGGTTGTTAGGAAAGAGTGAAGACGCAGAGTCCTGTTGAGTGTGGGGTTGCGTAAAGGCTCCCCCAGGGAGTTCAGGTGTACCCAAAGGCTTCCGCTGAGAGCACTTTTTGATGGCAGAAAGTGGCACCGTACGTGTTTTTTCGGGTCTAACTCGGGTTCAGCTTCTTGTTGCGGTTAGGGTTATGTTTAGGGTTGTTAGGAAAGAGTGAAGACGCAGAGTCCTGTTGAGTGTGGGGTTGCGTAAAGGCTCCCCCAGGGAGTTCAGGTGTACCCAAAGGCTTCCGCTGAGAGCACTTTTTGATGGCAGAAAGTGGCACCGTACGTGTTTTTTCGGGTCTAACTCGGGTTGAGCTTCTTGTTGCGGTTAGGGTTATGTTTAGGGTTGTTAGGAAAGAGTGAAGACGCAGAGTCCTGTTGAGTGTGGGGTTGCGTAAAGGCTCCCCCAGGGAGTTCACGTGTACCCAAAGGCTTCCGCTGAGAGCACTTTTTGAAGGCAGAAAGTGGCACCGTACGTGTTTTTTCGGGTCTAACTCGGGTTGAGCTTCTTGTTGCGGTTAGGGTTATGTTTAGGGTTGTTAGGAAAGAGTGAAGACGCAGAGTCCTGTTGAGTGTGGGGTTGCGTAAAGGCTCCCCCAGGGAGTTCAGGTGTACCCAAAGGCTTCCGCTGAGAGCACTTTTTGATGGCAGAAAGTGGCACCGTACGTGTTTTTTCGGGTCTAACTCGGGTTCAGCTTCTTGTTGCGGTTAGGGTTATGTTTAGGGTTGTTAGGAAAGAGTGAAGACGCAGAGTCCTGTTGAGTGTGGGGTTGCGTAAAGGCTCCCCCAGGGAGTTCACGTGTACCCAAAGGCTTCCGCTGAGAGCACTTTTTGATGGCAGAAAGTGGCACCGTACGTGTTTTTTCGGGTCTAACTCGGGTTCAGCTTCTTGTTGCGGTTAGGGTTATGTTTAGGGTTGTTAGGAAAGAGTGAAGACGCAGAGTCCTGTTGAGTGTGGGGTTGCGTAAAGGCTCCCCCAGGGAGTTCAGGTGTACCCAAAGGCTTCCGCTGAGAGCACTTTTTGATGGCAGAAAGTGGCACCGTACGTGTTTTTTCGGGTCTAACTCGGGTTCAGCTTCTTGTTGCGGTTAGGGTTATGTTTAGGGTTGTTAGGAAAGAGTGAAGAGGCAGAGTCCTGTTGAGTGTGGGGTAGTGTAAAGGCTCCCCCAGGGAGTTCAGGTGTACCCAAAGGCTTCCGCTGAGAGCACTTTTTGATGGCAGAAAGTGGCACCGTACGTGTTTTTTCGGGTCTAACTCGGGTTGAGCTTCTTGTTCCTGTTAGGGTTATGTTTAGGGTTGTTAGGAAAGAGTGAAGACGCAGAGTCCTGTTGAGTGTGGGGTTGCGTAAAGGCTCCCCCAGGGAGTTCAGGTGTACCCAAAGGCTTCCGCTGAGAGCACTTTTTGATGGCAGAAAGTGGCACCGTACGTGTTTTTTCGGGTCTAACTCGGGTTCAGCTTCTTGTTGCGGTTAGGGTTATGTTTAGGGTTGTTAGGAAAGAGTGAAGACGCAGAGTCCTGTTGAGTGTGGGGTTGCGTAAAGGCTCCCCCAGGGAGTTCAGGTGTACCCAAAGGCTTCCGCTGAGAGCACTTTTGGATGGCAGAAAGTGGCACCGTACGTGTTTTTTCGGGTCTAACTCGGGTTCAGCTTCTTGTTGCGGTTAGGGTTATGTTTAGGGTTTTTAGGAAAGAGTGAAGACGCAGAGTCCTGTTGAGTGTGAGGTTGCGTAAAGGCTCCCCCAGGGAGTTCAGGTGTACCCAAAGGCTTCCGCTGAGAGCACTTTTTGATGGCAGAAAGTGGCACCGTACGTGTTTTTTCGGGTCTAACTCGGGTTCAGCTTCTTGTTGCGGTTAGGGTTATGTTTAGGGTTGTTAGGAAAGAGTGAAGACGCAGAGTCCTGTTGACTGTGCGGTTGCGTAAAGGCTCCCCCAGGGAGTTCAGGTGTACCCAAAGGCTTCCGCTGAGAGCACTTTTGGATGGCAGAAAGTGGCACCGTACGTGTTTTTTCGGGTCTAACTCGGGTTCAGCTTCTTGTTGCGGTTAGGGTTATGTTTAGGGTTGTTAGGAAAGAGTGAAGACGCAGAGTCCTGTTGAGTGTGGGGTTGCGTAAAGGCTCCCCCAGGGAGTTCAGGTGTACCCAAAGGCTTCCGCTGAGAGCACTTTTTGATGGCAGAAAGTGGCACCGTACGTGTTTTTTCGGGTCTAACTCGGGTTCAGCTTCTTGTTGCGGTTAGGGTTATGTTTAGGGTTGTTAGGAAAGAGTGAAGACGCAGAGTCCTGTTGAGTGTGGGGTTGCGTAAAGGCTCCCCCAGGGAGTTCAGGTGTACCCAAAGGCTTCCGCTGAGAGCACTTTTTGATGGCAGAAAGTGGCACCGTACGTGTTTTTTCGGGTCTAACTCGGGTTCAGCTTCTTGTTGCGGTTAGGGTTATGTTTAGGGTTGTTAGGAAAGAGTGAAGACGCAGAGTCCTGTTGAGTGTGGGGTTGCGTAAAGGCTCCCCCAGGGAGTTCAGGTGTACCCAAAGGCTTCCGCTGAGAGCACTTTTTGATGGCAGAAAGTGGCACCGTACGTGTTTTTTCGGGTCTAACTCGGGTTGAGCTTCTTGTTGCGGTTAGGGTTATGTTTAGGGTTGTTAGGAAAGAGTGAAGACGCAGAGTCCTGTTGAGTGTGGGGTTGCGTAAAGGCTCCCCCAGGGAGTTCACGTGTACCCAAAGGCTTCCGCTGAGAGCACTTTTTGATGGCAGAAAGTGGCACCGTACGTGTTTTTTCGGGTCTAACTCGGGTTCAGCTTCTTGTTGCGGTTAGGGTTATGTTTAGGGTTGTTAGGAAAGAGTGAAGACGCAGAGTCCTGTTGAGTGTGGGGTTGCGTAAAGGCTCCCCCAGGGAGTTCAGGTGTACCCAAAGGCTTCCGCTGAGAGCACTTTTTGATGGCAGAAAGTGGCACCGTACGTGTTTTTTCGGGTCTAACTCGGGTTCAGCTTCTTGTTGCGGTTAGGGTTATGTTTAGGGTTGTTAGGAAAGAGTGAAGACGCAGAGTCCTGTTGAGTGTGGGGTTGTGTAAAGGCTCCCCCAGGGAGTTCAGGTGTACCCAAAGGCTTCCGCTGAGAGCACTTTTGGATGGCAGAAAGTGGCACCGTACGTGTTTTTTCGGGTCTAACTCGGGTTGAGCTTCTTGTTCCTGTTAGGGTTATGTTTAGGGTTGTTAGGAAAGAGTGAAGACGCAGAGTCCTGTTGAGTGTGGGGTTGCGTAAAGGCTCCCCCAGGGAGTTCAGGTGTACCCAAAGGCTTCCGCTGAGAGCACTTTTTGATGGCAGAAAGTGGCACCGTACGTGTTTTTTCGGGTCTAACTCGGGTTCAGCTTCTTGTTGCGGTTAGGGTTATGTTTAGGGTTGTTAGGAAAGAGTGAAGACGCAGAGTCCTGTTGAGTGTGGGGTTGCGTAAAGGCTCCCCCAGGGAGTTCAGGTGTACCCAAAGGCTTCCGCTGAGAGCACTTTTTGATGGCAGAAAGTGGCACCGTACGTGTTTTTTCGGGTCTAACTCGGGTTCAGCTTCTTGTTGCGGTTAGGGTTATGTTTAGGGTTGTTAGGAAAGAGTGAAGACGCAGAGTCCTGTTGAGTGTGGGGTTGCGTAAAGGCTCCCCCAGGGAGTTCACGTGTACCCAAAGGCTTCCGCTGAGAGCACTTTTTGATGGCAGAAAGTGGCACCGTACGTGTTTTTTCGGGTCTAACTCGGGTTCAGCTTCTTGTTGCGGTTAGGGTTATGTTTAGGGTTGTTAGGAAAGAGTGAAGACGCAGAGTCCTGTTGAGTGTGGGGTTGCGTAAGGGCTCCCCCAGGGAGTTCACGTGTACCCAAAGGCTTCCGCTGAGAGCACTTTTGGATGGCAGAAAGTGGCACCGTACGTGTTTTTTCGGGTCTAACTCGGGTTCAGCTTCTTGTTGCGGTTAGGGTTATGTTTAGGGTTGTTAGGAAAGAGTGAAGACGCAGAGTCCTGTTGACTGTGCGGTTGCGTAAAGGCTCCCCCAGGGAGTTCAGGTGTACCCAAAGGCTTCCGCTGAGAGCACTTTTGGATGGCAGAAAGTGGCACCGTACGTGTTTTTTCGGGTCTAACTCGGGTTCAGCTTCTTGTTGCGGTTAGGGTTATGTTTAGGGTTGTTAGGAAAGAGTGAAGACGCAGAGTCCTGTTGAGTGTGGGGTTGCGTAAAGGCTCCCCCAGGGAGTTCAGGTGTACCCAAAGGCTTCCGCTGAGAGCACTTTTTGATGGCAGAAAGTGGCACCGTACGTGTTTTTTCGGGTCTAACTCGGGTTCAGCTTCTTGTTGCGGTTAGGGTTATGTTTAGGGTTGTTAGGAAAGAGTGAAGACGCAGAGTCCTGTTGAGTGTGGGGTTGCGTAAAGGCTCCCCCAGGGAGTTCAGGTGTACCCAAAGGCTTCCGCTGAGAGCACTTTTTGATGGCAGAAAGTGGCACCGTACGTGTTTTTTCGGGTCTAACTCGGGTTCAGCTTCTTGTTGCGGTTAGGGTTATGTTTAGGGTTGTTAGGAAAGAGTGAAGACGCAGAGTCCTGTTGAGTGTGGGGTTGCGTAAAGGCTCCCCCAGGGAGTTCAGGTGTACCCAAAGGCTTCCGCTGAGAGCACTTTTTGATGGCAGAAAGTGGCACCGTACGTGTTTTTTCGGGTCTAACTCGGGTTCAGCTTCTTGTTGCGGTTAGGGTTATGTTTAGGGTTGTTAGGAAAGAGTGAAGACGCAGAGTCCTGTTGAGTGTGGGGTTGCGTAAAGGCTCCCCCAGGGAGTTCAGGTGTACCCAAAGGCTTCCGCTGAGAGCACTTTTTGATGGCAGAAAGTGGCACCGTACGTGTTTTTTCGGGTCTAACTCGGGTTCAGCTTCTTGTTGCGGTTAGGGTTATGTTTAGGGTTGTTAGGAAAGAGTGAAGACGCAGAGTCCTGTTGAGTGTGGGGTTGCGTAAAGGCTCCCCCAGGGAGTTCAGGTGTACCCAAAGGCTTCCGCTGAGAGCACTTTTTGATGGCAGAAAGTGGCACCGTACGTGTTTTTTCGGGTCTAACTCGGGTTGAGCTTCTTGTTGCGGTTAGGGTTATGTTTAGGGTTGTTAGGAAAGAGTGAAGACGCAGAGTCCTGTTGAGTGTGGGGTTGCGTAAAGGCTCCCCCAGGGAGTTCACGTGTACCCAAAGGCTTCCGCTGAGAGCACTTTTTGATGGCAGAAAGTGGCACCGTACGTGTTTTTTCGGGTCTAACTCGGGTTCAGCTTCTTGTTGCGGTTAGGGTTATGTTTAGGGTTGTTAGGAAAGAGTGAAGACGCAGAGTCCTGTTGAGTGTGGGGTTGCGTAAAGGCTCCCCCAGGGAGTTCAGGTGTACCCAAAGGCTTCCGCTGAGAGCACTTTTTGATGGCAGAAAGTGGCACCGTACGTGTTTTTTCGGGTCTAACTCGGGTTCAGCTTCTTGTTGCGGTTAGGGTTATGTTTAGGGTTGTTAGGAAAGAGTGAAGACGCAGAGTCCTGTTGAGTGTGGGGTTGTGTAAAGGCTCCCCCAGGGAGTTCAGGTGTACCCAAAGGCTTCCGCTGAGAGCACTTTTGGATGGCAGAAAGTGGCACTGTACGTGTTTTTTCGGGTCTAACTCGGGTTGAGCTTCTTGTTCCTGTTAGGGTTATGTTTAGGGTTGTTAGGAAAGAGTGAAGACGCAGAGTCCTGTTGAGTGTGGGGTTGCGTAAAGGCTCCCCCAGGGAGTTCAGGTGTACCCAAAGGCTTCCGCTGAGAGCACTTTTTGATGGCAGAAAGTGGCACCGTACGTGTTTTTTCGGGTCTAACTCGGGTTCAGCTTCTTGTTGCGGTTAGGGTTATGTTTAGGGTTGTTAGGAAAGAGTGAAGACGCAGAGTCCTGTTGAGTGTGGGGTTGCGTAAAGGCTCCCCCAGGGAGTTCAGGTGTACCCAAAGGCTTCCGCTGAGAGCACTTTTTGATGGCAGAAAGTGGCACCGTACGTGTTTTTTCGGGTCTAACTCGGGTTCAGCTTCTTGTTGCGGTTAGGGTTATGTTTAGGGTTGTTAGGAAAGAGTGAAGACGCAGAGTCCTGTTGAGTGTGGGGTTGCGTAAAGGCTCCCCCAGGGAGTTCAGGTGTACCCAAAGGCTTCCGCTGAGAGCACTTTTTGATGGCAGAAAGTGGCACCGTACGTGTTTTTTCGGGTCTAACTCGGGTTCAGCTTCTTGTTGCGGTTAGGGTTATGTTTAGGGTTGTTAGGAAAGAGTGAAGACGCAGAGTCCTGTTGAGTGTGGGGTTGCGTAAAGGCTCCCCCAGGGAGTTCAGGTGTACCCAAAGGCTTCCGCTGAGAGCACTTTTGGATGGCAGAAAGTGGCACCGTACGTGTTTTTTCGGGTCTAACTCGGGTTCAGCTTCTTGTTGCGGTTAGGGTTATGTTTAGGGTTGTTAGGAAAGAGTGAAGACGCAGAGTCCTGTTGACTGTGCGGTTGCGTAAAGGCTCCCCCAGGGAGTTCAGGTGTACCCAAAGGCTTCCGCTGAGAGCACTTTTGGATGGCAGAAAGTGGCACCGTACGTGTTTTTTCGGGTCTAACTCGGGTTCAGCTTCTTGTTGCGGTTAGGGTTATGTTTAGGGTTGTTAGGAAAGAGTGAAGACGCAGAGTCCTGTTGAGTGTGGGGTTGCGTAAAGGCTCCCCCAGGGAGTTCAGGTGTACCCAAAGGCTTCCGCTGAGAGCACTTTTTGATGGCAGAAAGTGGCACCGTACGTGTTTTTTCGGGTCTAACTCGGGTTCAGCTTCTTGTTGCGGTTAGGGTTATGTTTAGGGTTGTTAGGAAAGAGTGAAGACGCAGAGTCCTGTTGAGTGTGGGGTTGCGTAAAGGCTCCCCCAGGGAGTTCAGGTGTACCCAAAGGCTTCCGCTGAGAGCACTTTTTGATGGCAGAAAGTGGCACCGTACGTGTTTTTTCGGGTCTAACTCGGGTTCAGCTTCTTGTTGCGGTTAGGGTTATGTTTAGGGTTGTTAGGAAAGAGTGAAGACGCAGAGTCCTGTTAGAGTGTGGGGTTGCGTAAAGGCTCCCCCAGGGAGTTCACGTGTACCCAAAGGCTTCCGCTGAGAGCACTTTTTGATGGCAGAAAGTGGCACCGTACGTGTTTTTTCGGGTCTAACTCGGGTTCAGCTTCTTGTTGCGGTTAGGGTTATGTTTAGGGTTGTTAGGAAAGAGTGAAGACGCAGAGTCCTGTTGAGTGTGGGGTTGCGTAAAGGCTCCCCCAGGGAGTTCAGGTGTACCCAAAGGCTTCCGCTGAGAGCACTTTTTGATGGCAGAAAGTGGCACCGTACGTGTTTTTTCGGGTCTAACTCGGGTTCAGCTTCTTGTTGCGGTTAGGGTTATGTTTAGGGTTGTTAGGAAAGAGTGAAGACGCAGAGTCCTGTTGAGTGTGGGGTTGTGTAAAGGCTCCCCCAGGGAGTTCAGGTGTACCCAAAGGCTTCCGCTGAGAGCACTTTTTGATGGCAGAAAGTGGCACCGTACGTGTTTTTTCGGGTCTAACTCGGGTTGAGCTTCTTGTTCCTGTTAGGGTTATGTTTAGGGTTGTTAGGAAAGAGTGAAGACGCAGAGTCCTGTTGAGTGTGGGGTTGCGTAAAGGCTCCCCCAGGGAGTTCAGGTGTACCCAAAGGCTTCCGCTGAGAGCACTTTTTGATGGCAGAAAGTGGCACCGTACGTGTTTTTTCGGGTCTAACTCGGGTTCAGCTTCTTGTTGCGGTTAGGGTTATGTTTAGGGTTGTTAGGAAAGAGTGAAGACGCAGAGTCCTGTTGAGTGTGGGGTTGCGTAAAGGCTCCCCCAGGGAGTTCAGGTGTACCCAAAGGCTTCCGCTGAGAGCACTTTTTGATGGCAGAAAGTGGCACCGTACGTGTTTTTTCGGGTCTAACTCGGGTTCAGCTTCTTGTTGCGGTTAGGGTTATGTTTAGGGTTGTTAGGAAAGAGTGAAGACGCAGAGTCCTGTTGAGTGTGGGGTTGCGTAAAGGCTCCCCCAGGGAGTTCAGGTGTACCCAAAGGCTTCCGCTGAGAGCACTTTTTGATGGCAGAAAGTGGCACCGTACGTGTTTTTTCGGGTCTAACTCGGGTTCAGCTTCTTGTTGCGGTTAGGGTTATGTTTAGGGTTGTTAGGAAAGAGTGAAGACGCAGAGTCCTGTTGACTGTGCGGTTGCGTAAAGGCTCCCCCAGGGAGTTCAGGTGTACCCAAAGGCTTCCGCTGAGAGCACTTTTGGATGGCAGAAAGTGGCACCGTACGTGTTTTTTCGGGTCTAACTCGGGTTCAGCTTCTTGTTGCGGTTAGGGTTATGTTTAGGGTTGTTAGGAAAGAGTGAAGACGCAGAGTCCTGTTGACTGTGCGGTTGCGTAAAGGCTCCCCCAGGGAGTTCAGGTGTACCCAAAGGCTTCCGCTGAGAGCACTTTTGGATGGCAGAAAGTGGCACCGTACGTGTTTTTTCGGGTCTAACTCGGGTTCAGCTTCTTGTTGTGGTTAGGGTTATGTTTAGGGTTGTTAGGAAAGAGTGAAGACGCAGAGTCCTGTTGAGTGTGGGGTTGCGTAAAGGCTCCCCCAGGGAGTTCAGGTGTACCCAAAGGCTTCCGCTGAGAGCACTTTTTGATGGCAGAAAGTGGCACCGTACGTGTTTTTTCGGGTCTAACTCGGGTTCAGCTTCTTGTTGCGGTTAGGGTTATGTTTAGGGTTGTTAGGAAAGAGTGAAGACGCAGAGTCCCGTTGAGTGTGGGGTTGCGTAAAGGCTCCCCCAGGGAGTTCAGGTGTACCCAAAGGCTTCCGCTGAGAGCACTTTTTGATGGCAGAAAGTGGCACCGTACGTGTTTTTTCGGGTCTAACTCGGGTTCAGCTTCTTGTTGCGGTTAGGGTTATGTTTAGGGTTGTTAGGAAAGAGTGAAGACGCAGAGTCCTGTTGAGTGTGGGGTTGCGTAAAGGCTCCCCCAGGGAGTTCAGGTGTACCCAAAGGCTTCCGCTGAGAGCACTTTTTGATGGCAGAAAGTGGCACCGTACGTGTTTTTTCGGGTCTAACTCGGGTTGAGCTTCTTGTTGCGGTTAGGGTTATGTTTAGGGTTGTTAGGAAAGAGTGAAGACGCAGAGTCCTGTTGAGTGTGGGGTTGCGTAAAGGCTCCCCCAGGGAGTTCACGTGTACCCAAAGGCTTCCGCTGAGAGCACTTTTTGATGGCAGAAAGTGGCACCGTACGTGTTTTTTCGGGTCTAACTCGGGTTCAGCTTCTTGTTGCGGTTAGGGTTATGTTTAGGGTTGTTAGGAAAGAGTGAAGACGCAGAGTCCTGTTGACTGTGCGGTTGCGTAAAGGCTCCCCCAGGGAGTTCAGGTGTACCCAAAGGCTTCCGCTGAGAGCACTTTTGGATGGCAGAAAGTGGCACCGTACGTGTTTTTTCGGGTCTAACTCGGGTTCAGCTTCTTGTTGCGGTTAGGGTTATGTTTAGGGTTGTTAGGAAAGAGTGAAGACGCAGAGTCCTGTTGAGTGTGGGGTTGCGTAAAGGCTCCCCCAGGGAGTTCAGGTGTACCCAAAGGCTTCCACTGAGAGCACTTTTGGATGGCAAAAAGTGGCACCGTACGTGTTTTTTCGGGTCTAACTCGGGTTGAGCTTCTTGTTCCTGTTAGGGTTATGTTTAGGGTTGTTAGGAAAGAGTGAAGACGCAGAGTCCTGTTGAGTGTGGGGTTGCGTAAAGGCTCCCCCAGGGAGTTCAGGTGTACCCAAAGGCTTCCGCTGAGAGCACTTTTTGATGGCAGAAAGTGGCACCGTACGTGTTTTTTCGGGTCTAACTCGGGTTCAGCTTCTTGTTGCGGTTAGGGTTATGTTTAGGGTTGTTAGGAAAGAGTGAAGACGCAGAGTCCTGTTGAGTGTGGGGTTGCGTAAAGGCTCCCCCAGGGAGTTCAGGTGTTCCCAAAGGCTTCCGCTGAGAGCACTTTTTGATGGCAGAAAGTGGCACCGTACGTGTTTTTTCGGGTCTAACTCGGGTTCAGCTTCTTGTTGCGGTTAGGGTTATGTTTAGGGTTGTTAGGAAAGAGTGAAGACGCAGAGTCCTGTTGAGTGTGGGGTTGCGTAAAGGCTCCCCCAGGGAGTTCACGTGTACCCAAAGGCTTCCGCTGAGAGCACTTTTTGATGGCAGAAAGTGGCACCGTACGTGTTTTTTCGGGTCTAACTCGGGTTCAGCTTCTTGTTGCGGTTAGGGTTATGTTTAGGGTTGTTAGGAAAGAGTGAAGACGCAGAGTCCTGTTGAGTGTGGGGTTGCCTAAAGGCTCCCCCAGGGAGTTCAGGTGTACCCAAAGGCTTCCGCTGAGAGCACTTTTTGATGGCAGAAAGTGGCACCGTACGTGTTTTTTCGGGTCTAACTCGGGTTCAGCTTCTTGTTGCGGTTAGGGTTATGTTTAGGGTTGTTAGGAAAGAGTGAAGACGCAGAGTCCTGTTGAGTGTGGGGTTGCGTAAAGGCTCCCCCAGGGAGTTCAGGTGTACCCAAAGGCTTCCGCTGAGAGCACTTTTTGATGGCAGAAAGTGGCACCGTACGTGTTTTTTCGGGTCTAACTCGGGTTCAGCTTCTTGTTGCGGTTAGGGTTATGTTTAGGGTTGTTAGGAAAGAGTGAAGACGCAGAGTCCTGTTGACTGTGCGGTTGCGTAAAGGCTCCCCCAGGGAGTTCAGGTGTACCCAAAGGCTTCCGCTGAGAGCACTTTTGGATGGCAGAAAGTGGCACCGTACGTGTTTTTTCGGGTCTAACTCGGGTTCAGCTTCTTGTTGCGGTTAGGGTTATGTTTAGGGTTGTTAGGAAAGAGTGAAGACGCAGAGTCCTGTTGAGTGTGGGGTTGCGTAAAGGCTCCCCCAGGGAGTTCAGGTGTACCCAAAGGCTTCCGCTGAGAGCACTTTTTGATGGCAGAAAGTGGCACCGTACGTGTTTTTTCGGGTCTAACTCGGGTTCAGCTTCTTGTTGCGGTTAGGGTTATGTTTAGGGTTGTTAGGAAAGAGTGAAGACGCAGAGTCCTGTTGAGTGTGGGGTTGCGTAAAGGCTCCCCCAGGGAGTTCAGGTGTACCCAAAGGCTTCCGCTGAGAGCACTTTTTGATGGCAGAAAGTGGCACCGTACGTGTTTTTTCGGGTCTAACTCGGGTTCAGCTTCTTGTTGCGGTTAGGGTTATGTTTAGGGTTGTTAGGAAAGAGTGAAGACGCAGAGTCCTGTTGAGTGTGGGGTTGCGTAAAGGCTCCCCCAGGGAGTTCAGGTGTACCCAAAGGCTTCCGCTGAGAGCACTTTTTGATGGCAGAAAGTGGCACCGTACGTGTTTTTTCGGGTCTAACTCGGGTTGAGCTTCTTGTTGCGGTTAGGGTTATGTTTAGGGTTGTTAGGAAAGAGTGAAGACGCAGAGTCCTGTTGAGTGTGGCGTTGCGTAAAGGCTCCCCCAGGGAGCTCACGTGTACCCAAAGGCTTCCGCTGAGAGCACTTTTTGATGGCAGAAAGTGGCACCGTACGTGTTTTTTCGGGTCTAACTCGGGTTCAGCTTCTTGTTGCGGTTAGGGTTATGTTTAGGGTTGTTAGGAAAGAGTGAAGACGCAGAGTCCTGTTGAGTGTGGGGTTGCGTAAAGGCTCCCCCAGGGAGTTCAGGTGTACCCAAAGGCTTCCGCTGAGAGCACTTTTTGATGGCAGAAAGTGGCACCGTACGTGTTTTTTCGGGTCTAACTCGGGTTCAGCTTCTTGTTGCGGTTAGGGTTATGTTTAGGGTTGTTAGGAAAGAGTGAAGACGCAGAGTCCTGTTGAGTGTGGGGTTGCGTAAAGGCTCCCCCAGGGAGTTCAGGTGTACCCAAAGGCTTCCGCTGAGAGCACTTTTTGATGGCAGAAAGTGGCACCGTACGTGTTTTTTCGGGTCTAACTCGGGTTCAGCTTCTTGTTGCGGTTAGGGTTATGTTTAGGGTTGTTAGGAAAGAGTGAAGACGCAGAGTCCTGTTGAGTGTGGGGTTGCGTAAAGGCTCCCCCAGGGAGTTCAGGTGTACCCAAAGGCTTCCGCTGAGAGCACTTTTTGATGGCAGAAAGTGGCACCGTACGTGTTTTTTCGGGTCTAACTCGGGTTCAGCTTCTTGTTGCGGTTAGGGTTATGTTTAGGGTTGTTAGGAAAGAGTGAAGACGCAGAGTCCTGTTGAGTGTGAGGTTGCGTAAAGGCTCCCCCAGGGAGTTCAGGTGTACCCAAAGGCTTCCGCTGAGAGCACTTTTTGATGGCAGAAAGTGGCACCGTACGTGTTTTTTCGGGTCTAACTCGGGTTCAGCTTCTTGTTGCGGTTAGGGTTATGTTTAGGGTTGTTAGGAAAGAGTGAAGACGCAGAGTCCTGTTGACTGTGCGGTTGCGTAAAGGCTCCCCCAGGGAGTTCAGGTGTACCCAAAGGCTTCCGCTGAGAGCACTTTTTGATGGCAGAAAGTGGCACCGTACGTGTTTTTTCGGGTCTAACTCGGGTTCAGCTTCTTGTTGCGGTTAGGGTTATGTTTAGGGTTGTTAGGAAAGAGCGAAGACGCAGAGTCCTGTTGAGTGTGGGGTTGCGTAAAGGCTCCCCCAGGGAGTTCAGGTGTACCCAAAGGCTTCCGCTGAGAGCACTTTTGGATGGCAGAAAGTGGCACCGTACGTGTTTTTTCGGGTCTAACTCGGGTTCAGCTTCTTGTTGCGGTTAGGGTTATGTTTAGGGTTGTTAGGAAAGAGTGAAGACGCAGAGTCCTGTTGAGTGTGGGGTTGCGTAAAGGCTCCCCCAGGGAGTTCAGGTGTACCCAAAGGCTTCCGCTGAGAGCACTTTTTGATGGCAGAAAGTGGCACCGTACGTGTTTTTTCGGGTCTAACTCGGGTTCAGCTTCTTGTTGCGGTTAGGGTTATGTTTAGGGTTGTTAGGAAAGAGTGAAGACGCAGAGTCCTGTTGAGTGTGGGGTTGCGTAAAGGCTCCCCCAGGGAGTTCAGGTGTACCCAAAGGCTTCCGCTGAGAGCACTTTTGGATGGCAGAAAGTGGCACCGTACGTGTTTTTTCGGGTCTAACTCGGGTTCAGCTTCTTGTTGCGGTTAGGGTTATGTTTAGGGTTGTTAGGAAAGAGTGAAGACGCAGAGTCCTGTTGAGTGTGGGGTTGCGTAAAGGCTCCCCCAGGGAGTTCAGGTGTACCCAAAGGCTTCCGCTGAGAGCACTTTTTGATGGCAAAAAGTGGCACCGTACGTGTTTTTTCGGGTCTAACTCGGGTTCAGCTTCTTGTTGCGGTTAGGGTTATGTTTAGGGTTGTTAGGAAAGAGCGAAGACGCAGAGTCCTGTTGAGTGTGGGGTTGCGTAAAGGCTCCCCCAGGGAGTTCAGGTGTACCCAAAGGCTTCCGCTGAGAGCACTTTTTGATGGCAGAAAGTGGCACCGTACGTGTTTTTTCGGGTCTAACTCGGGTTCAGCTTCTTGTTGCGGTTAGGGTTATGTTTAGGGTTGTTAGGAAAGAGTGAAGACGCAGAGTCCTGTTGAGTGTGGGGTTGCGTAAAGGCTCCCCCAGGGAGTTCAGGTGTACCCAAAGGCTTCCGCTGAGAGCACTTTTTGATGGCAGAAAGTGGCACCGTACGTGTTTTTTCGGGTCTAACTCGGGTTCAGCTTCTTGTTGCGGTTAGGGTTATGTTTAGGGTTGTTAGGAAAGAGTGAAGACGCAGAGTCCTGTTGAGTGTGGGGTTGCGTAAAGGCTCCCCCAGGGAGTTCAGGTGTACCCAAAGGCTTCCGCTGAGAGCACTTTTGGATGGCAGAAAGTGGCACCGTACGTGTTTTTTCGGGTCTAACTCGGGTTCAGCTTCTTGTTGCGGTTAGGGTTATGTTTAGGGTTGTTAGGAAAGAGTGAAGACGCAGAGTCCTGTTGAGTGTGGGGTTGCGTAAAGGCTCCCCCAGGGAGTTCAGGTGTACCCAAAGGCTTCTGCTGAGAGCACTTTTTGATGGCAGAAAGTGGCACCGTACGTGTTTTTTCGGGTCTAACTCGGGTTGAGCTTCTTGTTGCGGTTAGGTTTATGTTTAGGGTTGTTAGGAAAGAGTGAAGACGCAGAGTCCTGTTGAGTGTGGGGTTGCGTAAAGGCTCCCCCAGGGAGTTCAGGTGTACCCAAAGGCTTCCGCTGAGAGCACTTTTTGATGGCAGAAAGTGGCACCGTACGTGTTTTTTCGGGTCTAACTCGGGTTCAGCTTCTTGTTGCGGTTAGGGTTATGTTTAGGGTTGTTAGGAAAGAGCGAAGACGCAGAGTCCTGTTGAGTGTGGGGTTGCGTAAAGGCTCCCCCAGGGAGTTCAGGTGTACCCAAAGGCTTCCGCTGAGAGCACTTTTTGATGGCAGAAAGTGGCACCGTACGTGTTTTTTCGGGTCTAACTCGGGTTCAGCTTCTTGTTGCGGTTAGGGTTATGTTTAGGGTTGTTAGGAAAGAGTGAAGACGCAGAGTCCTGTTGAGTGTGGGGTTGCGTAAAGGCTCCCCCAGGGAGTTCAGGTGTACCCAAAGGCTTCCGCTGAGAGCACTTTTTGATGGCAGAAAGTGGCACCGTACGTGTTTTTTCGGGTCTAACTCGGGTTGAGCTTCTTGTTGCGGTTAGGGTTATGTTTAGGGTTGTTAGGAAAGAGCGAAGACGCAGAGTCCTGTTGAGTGTGGGGTTGCGTAAAGGCTCCCCCAGGGAGTTCAGGTGTACCCAAAGGCTTCCGCTGAGAGCACTTTTTGATGGCAGAAAGTGGCACCGTACGTGTTTTTTCGGGTCTAACTCGGGTTCAGCTTCTTGTTGCGGTTAGGGTTATGTTTAGGGTTGTTAGGAAAGAGCGAAGACGCAGAGTCCTGTTGAGTGTGGGGTTGCGTAAAGGCTCCCCCAGGGAGTTCAGGTGTACCCAAAGGCTTCCGCTGAGAGCACTTTTTGATGGCAGAAAGTGGCACCGTACGTGTTTTTTCGGGTCTAACTCGGGTTCAGCTTCTTGTTGCGGTTAGGGTTATGTTTAGGGTTGTTAGGAAAGAGTGAAGACGCAGAGTCCTGTTGAGTGTGGGGTTGCGTAAAGGCTCCCCCAGGGAGTTCAGGTGTACCCAAAGGCTTCCGCTGAGAGCACTTTTTGATGGCAGAAAGTGGCACCGTACGTGTTTTTTCGGGTCTAACTCGGGTTCAGCTTCTTGTTGCGGTTAGGGTTATGTTTAGGGTTGTTAGGAAAGAGTGAAGACGCAGAGTCCTGTTGAGTGTGGGGTTGCGTAAAGGCTCCCCCAGGGAGTTCAGGTGTACCCAAAGGCTTCCGCTGAGAGCACTTTTTGATGGCAGAAAGTGGCACCGTACGTGTTTTTTCGGGTCTAACTCGGGTTCAGCTTCTTGTTGCGGTTAGGGTTATGTTTAGGGTTGTTAGGAAAGAGTGAAGACGCAGAGTCCTGTTGAGTGTGGGGTTGCGTAAAGGCTCCCCCAGGGAGTTCAGGTGTACCCAAAGGCTTCCGCTGAGAGCACTTTTTGATGGCAGAAAGTGGCACCGTACGTGTTTTTTCGGGTCTAACTCGGGTTGAGCTTCTTGTTGCGGTTAGGGTTATGTTTAGGGTTGTTAGGAAAGAGTGAAGACGCAGAGTCCTGTTGAGTGTGGGGTTGCGTAAAGGCTCCCCCAGGGAGTTCAGGTGTACCCAAAGGCTTCCGCTGAGAGCACTTTTTGATGGCAGAAAGTGGCACCGTACGTGTTTTTTCGGGTCTAACTCGGGTTCAGCTTCTTGTTGCGGTTAGGGTTATGTTTAGGGTTGTTAGGAAAGAGTGAAGACGCAGAGTCCTGTTGAGTGTGGGGTTGCGTAAAGGCTCCCCCCAAGGGAGTTCAGGTGTACCCAAAGGCTT
>NW_027663844.1:0-22500 GCF_964034855.1 Anser brachyrhynchus | reverse complement strand
TTGTTGCGGTTAGGGTTATGTTTAGGGTTGTTAGGAAAGAGTGAAGACGCAGAGTCCTGTTGAGTGTGGGGTTGCGTAAAGGCTCCCCCAGGGAGTTCAGGTGTACCCAAAGGCTTCCGCTGAGAGCACTTTTTGATGGCAGAAAGTGGCACCGTACGTGTTTTTTCGGGTCTAACTCGGGTTCAGCTTCTTGTTGCGGTTAGGGTTATGTTTAGGGTTGTTAGGAAAGAGTGAAGACGCAGAGTCCTGTTGAGTGTGGGGTTGCGTAAAGGCTCCCCCAGGGAGTTCAGGTGTACCCAAAGGCTTCCGCTGAGAGCACTTTTTGATGGCAGAAAGTGGCACCGTACGTGTTTTTTCGGGTCTAACTCGGGTTCAGCTTCTTGTTGCGGTTAGGGTTATGTTTAGGGTTGTTAGGAAAGAGTGAAGACGCAGAGTCCTGTTGAGTGTGGGGTTGCGTAAAGGCTCCCCCAGGGAGTTCAGGTGTACCCAAAGGCTTCCGCTGAGAGCACTTTTTGATGGCAGAAAGTGGCACCGTACGTGTTTTTTCGGGTCTAACTCGGGTTCAGCTTCTTGTTGCGGTTAGGGTTATGTTTAGGGTTGTTAGGAAAGAGTGAAGACGCAGAGTCCTGTTGAGTGTGGGGTTGCGTAAAGGCTCCCCCAGGGAGTTCAGGTGTACCCAAAGGCTTCCGCTGAGAGCACTTTTTGATGGCAGAAAGTGGCACCGTACGTGTTTTTTCGGGTCTAACTCGGGTTCAGCTTCTTGTTGCGGTTAGGGTTATGTTTAGGGTTGTTAGGAAAGAGTGAAGACGCAGAGTCCTGTTGAGTGTGGGGTTGCGTAAAGGCTCCCCCAGGGAGTTCAGGTGTACCCAAAGGCTTCCGCTGAGAGCACTTTTTGATGGCAGAAAGTGGCACCGTACGTGTTTTTTCGGGTCTAACTCGGGTTCAGCTTCTTGTTGCGGTTAGGGTTATGTTTAGGGTTGTTAGGAAAGAGTGAAGACGCAGAGTCCTGTTGAGTGTGGGGTTGCGTAAAGGCTCCCCCAGGGAGTTCAGGTGTACCCAAAGGCTTCCGCTGAGAGCACTTTTTGATGGCAGAAAGTGGCACCGTACGTGTTTTTTCGGGTCTAACTCGGGTTCAGCTTCTTGTTGCGGTTAGGGTTATGTTTAGGGTTGTTAGGAAAGAGTGAAGACGCAGAGTCCTGTTGAGTGTGGGGTTGCGTAAAGGCTCCCCCAGGGAGTTCAGGTGTACCCAAAGGCTTCCGCTGAGAGCACTTTTTGATGGCAGAAAGTGGCACCGTACGTGTTTTTTCGGGTCTAACTCGGGTTCAGCTTCTTGTTGCGGTTAGGGTTATGTTTAGGGTTGTTAGGAAAGAGTGAAGACGCAGAGTCCTGTTGAGTGTGGGGTTGTGTAAAGGCTCCCCCAGGGAGTTCAGGTGTACCCAAAGGCTTCCGCTGAGAGCACTTTTGGATGGCAGAAAGTGGCACCGTACGTGTTTTTTCGGGTCTAACTCGGGTTGAGCTTCTTGTTCCTGTTAGGGTTATGTTTAGGGTTGTTAGGAAAGAGTGAAGACGCAGAGTCCTGTTGAGTGTGGGGTTGCGTAAAGGCTCCCCCAGGGAGTTCAGGTGTACCCAAAGGCTTCCGCTGAGAGCACTTTTTGATGGCAGAAAGTGGCACCGTACGTGTTTTTTCGGGTCTAACTCGGGTTCAGCTTCTTGTTGCGGTTAGGGTTATGTTTAGGGTTGTTAGGAAAGAGTGAAGACGCAGAGTCCTGTTGAGTGTGGGGTTGCGTAAAGGCTCCCCCAGGGAGTTCAGGTGTACCCAAAGGCTTCCGCTGAGAGCACTTTTTGATGGCAGAAAGTGGCACCGTACGTGTTTTTTCGGGTCTAACTCGGGTTCAGCTTCTTGTTGCGGTTAGGGTTATGTTTAGGGTTGTTAGGAAAGAGTGAAGACACAGAGTCCTGTTGAGTGTGGGGTTGCGTAAAGGCTCCCCCAGGGAGTTCAGGTGTACCCAAAGGCTTCCGCTGAGAGCACTTTTGGATGGCAGAAAGTGGCACCGTACATGTTTTTTTGGGTCTAACTCGGGTTCAGCTTCTTGTTCCGGTTAGGGTTATGTTTAGGGTTGTTAGGAAAGAGTGAAGACGCAGAGTCCTGTTGAGTGTGGGGTTGCGTAAAGGCTCCCCCAGGGAGTTCAGGTGTACCCAAAGGCTTCCGCTGAGAGCACTTTTTGATGGCAGAAAGTGGCACCGTACGTGTTTTTTCGGGTCTAACTCGGGTTCAGCTTCTTGTTGCGGTTAGGGTTATGTTTAGGGTTGTTAGGAAAGAGTGAAGACGCAGAGTCCTGTTGAGTGTGGGGTTGCGTAAAGGCTCCCCCAGGGAGTTCAGGTGTACCCAAAGGCTTCCGCTGAGAGCACTTTTTGATGGCAGAAAGTGGCACCGTACGTGTTTTTTCGGGTCTAACTCGGGTTCAGCTTCTTGTTGCGGTTAGGGTTATGTTTAGGGTTGTTAGGAAAGAGTGAAGACGCAGAGTCCTGTTGAGTGTGGGGTTGCGTAAAGGCTCCCCCAGGGAGTTCAGGTGTACCCAAAGGCTTCCGCTGAGAGCACTTTTTGATGGCAGAAAGTGGCACCGTACGTGTTTTTTCGGGTCTAACTCGGGTTCAGCTTCTTGTTGCGGTTAGGGTTATGTTTAGGGTTGTTAGGAAAGAGTGAAGACGCAGAGTCCTGTTGACTGTGCGGTTGCGTAAAGGCTCCCCCAGGGAGTTCAGGTGTACCCAAAGGCTTCCGCTGAGAGCACTTTTGGATGGCAGAAAGTGGCACCGTACGTGTTTTTTCGGGTCTAACTCGGGTTCAGCTTCTTGTTGCGGTTAGGGTTATGTTTAGGGTTGTTAGGAAAGAGTGAAGACGCAGAGTCCTGTTGAGTGTGGGGTTGCGTAAAGGCTCCCCCAGGGAGTTCAGGTGTACCCAAAGGCTTCCGCTGAGAGCACTTTTTGATGGCAGAAAGTGGCACCGTACGTGTTTTTTCGGGTCTAACTCGGGTTCAGCTTCTTGTTGCGGTTAGGGTTATGTTTAGGGTTGTTAGGAAAGAGTGAAGACGCAGAGTCCTGTTGAGTGTGGGGTTGCGTAAAGGCTCCCCCAGGGAGTTCAGGTGTACCCAAAGGCTTCCGCTGAGAGCACTTTTTGATGGCAGAAAGTGGCACCGTACGTGCTTTTTCGGGTCTAACTCGGGTTCAGCTTCTTGTTGCGGTTAGGGTTATGTTTAGGGTTGTTAGGAAAGAGTGAAGACGCAGAGTCCTGTTGAGTGTGGGGTTGCGTAAAGGCTCCCCCAGGGAGTTCAGGTGTACCCAAAGGCTTCCGCTGAGAGCACTTTTTGATGGCAGAAAGTGGCACCGTACGTGTTTTTTCGGGTCTAACTCGGGTTCAGCTTCTTGTTGCGGTTAGGGTTATGTTTAGGGTTGTTAGGAAAGAGTGAAGACGCAGAGTCCTGTTGAGTGTGGGGTTGCGTAAAGGCTCCCCCAGGGAGTTCACGTGTACCCAAAGGCTTCCGCTGAGAGCACTTTTGGATGGCAGAAAGTGGCACCGTACGTGTTTTTTCGGGTCTAACTCGGGTTCAGCTTCTTGTTGCAGTTAGGGTTATGTTTAGGGTTGTTAGGAAAGAGTGAAGACGCAGAGTCCTGTTGAGTGTGGGGTTGCGTAAAGGCTCCCCCAGGGAGTTCAGGTGTACCCAAAGGCTTCCGCTGAGAGCACTTTTTGATGGCAGAAAGTGGCACCGTACGTGTTTTTTCGGGTCTAACTCGGGTTCAGCTTCTTGTTGCGGTTAGGGTTATGTTTAGGGTTGTTAGGAAAGAGTGAAGACGCAGAGTCCTGTTGAGTGTGGGGTTGTGTAAAGGCTCCCCCAGGGAGTTCACGTGTACCCAAAGGCTTCCGCTGAGAGCACTTTTGGATGGCAGAAAGTGGCACCGTACGAGTTTTTTCGGGTCTAACTCGGGTTCAGCTTCTTGTTCCTGTTAGGGTTATGTTTAGGGTTGTTAGGAAAGAGTGAAGACGCAGAGTCCTGTTGAGTGTGGGGTTGCGTAAAGGCTCCCCCAGGGAGTTCAGGTGTACCCAAAGGCTTCCGCTGAGAGCACTTTTTGATGGCAGAAAGTGGCACCGTACGTGTTTTTTCGGGTCTAACTCGGGTTCAGCTTCTTGTTGCGGTTAGGGTTATGTTTAGGGTTGTTAGGAAAGAGTGAAGACGCAGAGTCCTGTTGAGTGTGGGGTTGCGTAAAGGCTCCCCCAGGGAGTTCAGGTGTACCCAAAGGCTTCCGCTGAGAGCACTTTTTGATGGCAGAAAGTGGCACCGTACGTGTTTTTTCGGGTCTAACTCGGGTTCAGCTTCTTGTTGCGGTTAGGGTTATGTTTAGGGTTGTTAGGAAAGAGTGAAGACGCAGAGTCCTGTTGAGTGTGGGGTTGCGTAAAGGCTCCCCCAGGGAGTTCAGGTGTACCCAAAGGCTTCCGCTGAGAGCACTTTTTGATGGCAGAAAGTGGCACCGTACGTGTTTTTTCGGGTCTAACTCGGGTTCAGCTTCTTGTTGCGGTTAGGGTTATGTTTAGGGTTGTTAGGAAAGAGTGAAGACGCAGAGTCCTGTTGAGTGTGGGGTTGCGTAAAGGCTCCCCCAGGGAGTTCAGGTGTACCCAAAGGCTTCCGCTGAGAGCACTTTTTGATGGCAGAAAGTGGCACCGTACGTGTTTTTTCGGGTCTAACTCGGGTTCAGCTTCTTGTTGCGGTTAGGGTTATGTTTAGGGTTGTTAGGAAAGAGTGAAGACGCAGAGTCCTGTTGACTGTGCGGTTGCGTAAAGGCTCCCCCAGGGAGTTCAGGTGTACCCAAAGGCTTCCGCTGAGAGCACTTTTGGATGGCAGAAAGTGGCACCGTACGTGTTTTTTCGGGTCTAACTCGGGTTCAGCTTCTTGTTGCGGTTAGGGTTATGTTTAGGGTTGTTAGGAAAGAGTGAAGACGCAGAGTCCTGTTGAGTGTGGGGTTGCGTAAAGGCTCCCCCAGGGAGTTCAGGTGTACCCAAAGGCTTCCGCTGAGAGCACTTTTTGATGGCAGAAAGTGGCACCGTACGTGTTTTTTCGGGTCTAACTCGGGTTCAGCTTCTTGTTGCGGTTAGGGTTATGTTTAGGGTTGTTAGGAAAGAGTGAAGACGCAGAGTCCTGTTGAGTGTGGGGTTGCGTAAAGGCTCCCCCAGGGAGTTCAGGTGTACCCAAAGGCTTCCGCTGAGAGCACTTTTTGATGGCAGAAAGTGGCACCGTACGTGTTTTTTCGGGTCTAACTCGGGTTCAGCTTCTTGTTGCGGTTAGGGTTATGTTTAGGGTTGTTAGGAAAGAGTGAAGACGCAGAGTCCTGTTGAGTGTGGGGTTGCGTAAAGGCTCCCCCAGGGAGTTCAGGTGTACCCAAAGGCTTCCGCTGAGAGCACTTTTTGATGGCAGAAAGTGGCACCGTACGTGTTTTTTCGGGTCTAACTCGGGTTCAGCTTCTTGTTGCGGTTAGGGTTATGTTTAGGGTTGTTAGGAAAGAGTGAAGACGCAGAGTCCTGTTGAGTGTGGGGTTGCGTAAAGGCTCCCCCAGGGAGTTCAGGTGTACCCAAAGGCTTCCGCTGAGAGCACTTTTTGATGGCAGAAAGTGGCACCGTACGTGTTTTTTCGGGTCTAACTCGGGTTCAGCTTCTTGTTGCGGTTAGGGTTATGTTTAGGGTTGTTAGGAAAGAGTGAAGACGCAGAGTCCTGTTGAGTGTGGGGTTGTGTAAAGGCTCCCCCAGGGAGTTCAGGTGTACCCAAAGGCTTCCGCTGAGAGCACTTTTTGATGGCAGAAAGTGGCACCGTACGTGTTTTTTCGGGTCTAACTCGGGTTGAGCTTCTTGTTCCTGTTAGGGTTATGTTTAGGGTTGTTAGGAAAGAGTGAAGACGCAGAGTCCTGTTGAGTGTGGGGTTGCGTAAAGGCTCCCCCAGGGAGTTCAGGTGTACCCAAAGGCTTCCGCTGAAAGCACTTTTGGATGGCAGAAAGTGGCACCGTACGTGTTTTTTCGGGTCTAACTCGGGTTGAGCTTCTTGTTCCTGTTAGGGTTATGTTTAGGGTTGTTAGGAAAGAGTGAAGACGCAGAGTCCTGTTGAGTGTGGGGTTGCGTAAAGGCTCCCCCAGGGAGTTCAGGTGTACCCAAAGGCTTCCGCTGAGAGCACTTTTTGATGGCAGAAAGTGGCACCGTACGTGTTTTTTCGGGTCTAACTCGGGTTCAGCTTCTTGTTGCGGTTAGGGTTATGTTTAGGGTTGTTAGGAAAGAGTGAAGACGCAGAGTCCTGTTGAGTGTGGGGTTGCGTAAAGGCTCCCCCAGGGAGTTCAGGTGTACCCAAAGGCTTCCGCTGAGAGCACTTTTTGATGGCAGAAAGTGGCACCGTACGTGTTTTTTCGGGTCTAACTCGGGTTCAGCTTCTTGTTGCGGTTAGGGTTATGTTTAGGGTTGTTAGGAAAGAGTGAAGACACAGAGTCCTGTTGAGTGTGGGGTTGCGTAAAGGCTCCCCCAGGGAGTTCAGGTGTACCCAAAGGCTTCCGCTGAGAGCACTTTTGGATGGCAGAAAGTGGCACCGTACCTGTTTTTTTGGGTCTAACTCGGGTTCAGCTTCTTGTTCCGGTTAGGGTTATGTTTAGGGTTGTTAGGAAAGAGTGAAGACGCAGAGTCCTGTTGAGTGTGGGGTTGCGTAAAGGCTCCCCCAGGGAGTTCAGGTGTACCCAAAGGCTTCCGCTGAGAGCACTTTTTGATGGCAGAAAGTGGCACCGTATGTGTTTTTTCGGGTCTAACTCGGGTTCAGCTTCTTGTTGCGGTTAGGGTTATGTTTAGGGTTGTTAGGAAAGAGTGAAGACGCAGAGTCCTGTTGAGTGTGGGGTTGCGTAAAGGCTCCCCCAGGGAGTTCAGGTGTACCCAAAGGCTTCCGCTGAGAGCACTTTTTGATGGCAGAAAGTGGCACCGTACGTGTTTTTTCGGGTCTAACTCGGGTTCAGCTTCTTGTTGCGGTTAGGGTTATGTTTAGGGTTGTTAGGAAAGAGTGAAGACGCAGAGTCCTGTTGAGTGTGGGGTTGCGTAAAGGCTCCCCCAGGGAGTTCAGGTGTACCCAAAGGCTTCCGCTGAGAGCACTTTTTGATGGCAGAAAGTGGCACCGTACGTGTTTTTTCGGGTCTAACTCGGGTTCAGCTTCTTGTTGCGGTTAGGGTTATGTTTAGGGTTGTTAGGAAAGAGTGAAGACGCAGAGTCCTGTTGAGTGTGGGGTTGCGTAAAGGCTCCCCCAGGGAGTTCAGGTGTACCCAAAGGCTTCCGCTGAGAGCACTTTTTGATGGCAGAAAGTGGCACCGTACGTGTTTTTTCGGGTCTAACTCGGGTTCAGCTTCTTGTTGCGGTTAGGGTTATGTTTAGGGTTGTTAGGAAAGAGTGAAGACGCAGAGTCCTGTTGAGTGTGGGGTTGCGTAAAGGCTCCCCCAGGGAGTTCAGGTGTACCCAAAGGCTTCCGCTGAGAGCACTTTTTGATGGCAGAAAGTGGCACCGTACGTGTTTTTTCGGGTCTAACTCGGGTTCAGCTTCTTGTTGCGGTTAGGGTTATGTTTAGGGTTGTTAGGAAAGAGTGAAGACGCAGAGTCCTGTTGAGTGTGGGGTTGCATAAAGGCTCCCCCAGGGAGTTCAGGTGTACCCAAAGGCTTCCGCTGAGAGCACTTTTTGATGGCAGAAAGTGGCACCGTACGTGTTTTTTCGGGTCTAACTCGGGTTCAGCTTCTTGTTGCGGTTAGGGTTATGTTTAGGGTTGTTAGGAAAGAGTGAAGACGCAGAGTCCTGTTGAGTGTGGGGTTGCGTAAAGGCTCCCCCAGGGAGTTCACGTGTACCCAAAGGCTTCCGCTGAGAGCACTTTTTGATGGCAGAAAGTGGCACCGTACGTGTTTTTTCGGGTCTAACTCGGGTTCAGCTTCTTGTTGCGGTTAGGGTTATGTTTAGGGTTGTTAGGAAAGAGTGAAGACGCAGAGTCCTGTTGAGTGTGGGGTTGCGTAAAGGCTCCCCCAGGGAGTTCAGGTGTACCCAAAGGCTTCCGCTGAGAGCACTTTTTGATGGCAGAAAGTGGCACCGTACGTGTTTTTTCGGGTCTAACTCGGGTTCAGCTTCTTGTTGCGGTTAGGGTTATGTTTAGGGTTGTTAGGAAAGAGTGAAGACGCAGAGTCCTGTTGAGTGTGGGGTTGTGTAAAGGCTCCCCCAGGGAGTTCAGGTGTACCCAAAGGCTTCCGCTGAGAGCACTTTTGGATGGCAGAAAGTGGCACCGTACGTGTTTTTTCGGGTCTAACTCGGGTTCAGCTTCTTGTTCCTGTTAGGGTTATGTTTAGGGTTGTTAGGAAAGAGTGAAGACGCAGAGTCCTGTTGAGTGTGGGGTTGCGTAAAGGCTCCCCCAGGGAGTTCAGGTGTACCCAAAGGCTTCCGCTGAGAGCACTTTTTGATGGCAGAAAGTGGCACCGTACGTGTTTTTTCGGGTCTAACTCGGGTTCAGCTTCTTGTTGCGGTTAGGGTTATGTTTAGGGTTGTTAGGAAAGAGTGAAGACGCAGAGTCCTGTTGAGTGTGGGGTTGCGTAAAGGCTCCCCCAGGGAGTTCAGGTGTACCCAAAGGCTTCCGCTGAGAGCACTTTTTGATGGCAGAAAGTGGCACCGTACGTGTTTTTTCGGGTCTAACTCGGGTTCAGCTTCTTGTTGCGGTTAGGGTTATGTTTAGGGTTGTTAGGAAAGAGTGAAGACGCAGAGTCCTGTTGAGTGTGGGGTTGCGTAAAGGCTCCCCCAGGGAGTTCAGGTGTACCCAAAGGCTTCCGCTGAGAGCACTTTTTGATGGCAGAAAGTGGCACCGTACGTGTTTTTTCGGGTCTAACTCGGGTTCAGCTTCTTGTTGCGGTTAGGGTTATGTTTAGGGTTGTTAGGAAAGAGTGAAGACGCAGAGTCCTGTTGAGTGTGGGGTTGCGTAAAGGCTCCCCCAGGGAGTTCAGGTGTACCCAAAGGCTTCCGCTGAGAGCACTTTTTGATGGCAGAAAGTGGCACCGTACGTGTTTTTTCGGGTCTAACTCGGGTTCAGCTTCTTGTTGCGGTTAGGGTTATGTTTAGGGTTGTTAGGAAAGAGTGAAGACGCAGAGTCCTGTTGACTGTGCGGTTGCGTAAAGGCTCCCCCAGGGAGTTCAGGTGTACCCAAAGGCTTCCGCTGAGAGCACTTTTGGATGGCAGAAAGTGGCACCGTACGTGTTTTTTCGGGTCTAACTCGGGTTCAGCTTCTTGTTGCGGTTAGGGTTATGTTTAGGGTTGTTAGGAAAGAGTGAAGACGCAGAGTCCTGTTGAGTGTGGGGTTGCGTAAAGGCTCCCCCAGGGAGTTCAGGTGTACCCAAAGGCTTCCGCTGAGAGCACTTTTTGATGGCAGAAAGTGGCACCGTACGTGTTTTTTCGGGTCTAACTCGGGTTCAGCTTCTTGTTGCGGTTAGGGTTATGTTTAGGGTTGTTAGGAAAGAGTGAAGACGCAGAGTCCTGTTGAGTGTGGGGTTGCGTAAAGGCTCCCCCAGGGAGTTCAGGTGTACCCAAAGGCTTCCGCTGAGAGCACTTTTTGATGGCAGAAAGTGGCACCGTACGTGTTTTTTCGGGTCTAACTCGGGTTCAGCTTCTTGTTGCGGTTAGGGTTATGTTTAGGGTTGTTAGGAAAGAGTGAAGACGCAGAGTCCTGTTGAGTGTGGGGTTGCGTAAAGGCTCCCCCAGGGAGTTCACGTGTACCCAAAGGCTTCCGCTGAGAGCACTTTTTGATGGCAGAAAGTGGCACCGTACGTGTTTTTTCGGGTCTAACTCGGGTTCAGCTTCTTGTTGCGGTTAGGGTTATGTTTAGGGTTGTTAGGAAAGAGTGAAGACGCAGAGTCCTGTTGAGTGTGGGGTTGCGTAAAGGCTCCCCCAGGGAGTTCAGGTGTACCCAAAGGCTTCCGCTGAGAGCACTTTTTGATGGCAGAAAGTGGCACCGTACGTGTTTTTTCGGGTCTAACTCGGGTTCAGCTTCTTGTTGCGGTTAGGGTTATGTTTAGGGTTGTTAGGAAAGAGTGAAGACGCAGAGTCCTGTTGAGTGTGGGGTTGTGTAAAGGCTCCCCCAGGGAGTTCAGGTGTACCCAAAGGCTTCCGCTGAGAGCACTTTTTGATGGCAGAAAGTGGCACCGTACGTGTTTTTTCGGGTCTAACTCGGGTTGAGCTTCTTGTTCCTGTTAGGGTTATGTTTAGGGTTGTTAGGAAAGAGTGAAGACGCAGAGTCCTGTTGAGTGTGGGGTTGCGTAAAGGCTCCCCCAGGGAGTTCAGGTGTACCCAAAGGCTTCCGCTGAGAGCACTTTTTGATGGCAGAAAGTGGCACCGTACGTGTTTTTTCGGGTCTAACTCGGGTTCAGCTTCTTGTTGCGGTTAGGGTTATGTTTAGGGTTGTTAGGAAAGAGTGAAGACGCAGAGTCCTGTTGAGTGTGGGGTTGCGTAAAGGCTCCCCCAGGGAGTTCAGGTGTACCCAAAGGCTTCCGCTGAGAGCACTTTTTGATGGCAGAAAGTGGCACCGTACGTGTTTTTTCGGGTCTAACTCGGGTTCAGCTTCTTGTTGCGGTTAGGGTTATGTTTAGGGTTGTTAGGAAAGAGTGAAGACGCAGAGTCCTGTTGAGTGTGAGGTTGCGTAAAGGCTCCCCCAGGGAGTTCAGGTGTACCCAAAGGCTTCCGCTGAGAGCACTTTTTGATGGCAGAAAGTGGCACCGTACGTGTTTTTTCGGGTCTAACTCGGGTTGAGCTTCTTGTTGCGGTTAGGGTTATGTTTAGGGTTGTTAGGAAAGAGTGAAGACGCAGAGTCCTGTTGACTGTGCGGTTGCGTAAAGGCTCCCCCAGGGAGTTCAGGTGTACCCAAAGGCTTCCGCTGAGAGCACTTTTGGATGGCAGAAAGTGGCACCGTACGTGTTTTTTCGGGTCTAACTCGGGTTCAGCTTCTTGTTGCGGTTAGGGTTATGTTTAGGGTTGTTAGGAAAGAGTGAAGACGCAGAGTCCTGTTGAGTGTGGGGTTGCGTAAAGGCTCCCCCAGGGAGTTCAGGTGTACCCAAAGGCTTCCGCTGAGAGCACTTTTTGATGGCAGAAAGTGGCACCGTACGTGTTTTTTCGGGTCTAACTCGGGTTCAGCTTCTTGTTGCGGTTAGGGTTATGTTTAGGGTTGTTAGGAAAGAGTGAAGACGCAGAGTCCTGTTGAGTGTGGGGTTGCGTAAAGGCTCCCCCAGGGAGTTCAGGTGTACCCAAAGGCTTCCGCTGAGAGCACTTTTTGATGGCAGAAAGTGGCACCGTACGTGTTTTTTCGGGTCTAACTCGGGTTGAGCTTCTTGTTGCGGTTAGGGTTATGTTTAGGGTTGTTAGGAAAGAGTGAAGACGCAGAGTCCTGTTGAGTGTGGGGTTGCGTAAAGGCTCCCCCAGGGAGTTCAGGTGTACCCAAAGGCTTCCGCTGAGAGCACTTTTTGATGGCAGAAAGTGGCACCGTACGTGTTTTTTCGGGTCTAACTCGGGTTCAGCTTCTTGTTGCGGTTAGGGTTATGTTTAGGGTTGTTAGGAAAGAGTGAAGACGCAGAGTCCTGTTGAGTGTGGGGTTGCGTAAAGGCTCCCCCAGGGAGTTCAGGTGTACCCAAAGGCTTCCGCTGAGAGCACTTTTTGATGGCAGAAAGTGGCACCGTACGTGTTTTTTCGGGTCTAACTCGGGTTCAGCTTCTTGTTGCGGTTAGGGTTGTGTTTAGGGTTGTTAGGAAAGAGTGAAGACGCAGAGTCCTGTTGAGTGTGGGGTTGTGTAAAGGCTCCCCCAGGGAGTTCAGGTGTACCCAAAGGCTTCCGCTGAGAGCACTTTTGGATGGCAGAAAGTGGCACCGTACGTGTTTTTTCGGGTCTAACTCGGGTTGAGCTTCTTGTTCCTGTTAGGGTTATGTTTAGGGTTGTTAGGAAAGAGTGAAGACGCAGAGTCCTGTTGAGTGTGGGGTTGCGTAAAGGCTCCCCCAGGGAGTTCAGGTGTACCCAAAGGCTTCCGCTGAGAGCACTTTTTGATGGCAGAAAGTGGCACCGTACGTGTTTTTTCGGGTCTAACTCGGGTTCAGCTTCTTGTTGCGGTTAGGGTTATGTTTAGGGTTGTTAGGAAAGAGTGAAGACGCAGAGTCCTGTTGAGTGTGGGGTTGCGTAAAGGCTCCCCCAGGGAGTTCAGGTGTACCCAAAGGCTTCCGCTGAGAGCACTTTTTGATGGCAGAAAGTGGCACCGTACGTGTTTTTTCGGGTCTAACTCGGGTTCAGCTTCTTGTTGCGGTTAGGGTTATGTTTAGGGTTGTTAGGAAAGAGTGAAGACGCAGAGTCCTGTTGAGTGTGGGGTTGCGTAAAGGCTCCCCCAGGGAGTTCAGGTGTACCCAAAGGCTTCCGCTGAGAGCACTTTTTGATGGCAGAAAGTGGCACCGTACGTGTTTTTTCGGGTCTAACTCGGGTTCAGCTTCTTGTTGCGGTTAGGGTTATGTTTAGGGTTGTTAGGAAAGAGTGAAGACGCAGAGTCCTGTTGAGTGTGGGGTTGCGTAAAGGCTCCCCCAGGGAGTTCACGTGTACCCAAAGGCTTCCGCTGAGAGCACTTTTGGATGGCAGAAAGTGGCACCGTACGTGTTTTTTCGGGTCTAACTCGGGTTCAGCTTCTTGTTGCGGTTAGGGTTATGTTTAGGGTTGTTAGGAAAGAGTGAAGACGCAGAGTCCTGTTGAGTGTGGGGTTGCGTAAAGGCTCCCCCAGGGAGTTCAGGTGTACCCAAAGGCTTCCGCTCAGAGCACTTTTTGATGGCAGAAAGTGGCACCGTACGTGTTTTTTCGGGTCTAACTCGGGTTGAGCTTCTTGTTGCGGTTAGGGTTATGTTTAGGGTTGTTAGGAAAGAGTGAAGACGCAGAGTCCTGTTGAGTGTGGGGTTGCGTAAAGGCTCCCCCAGGGAGTTCAGGTGTACCCAAAGGCTTCCGCTGAGAGCACTTTTTGATGGCAGAAAGTGGCACCGTACGTGTTTTTTCGGGTCTAACTCGGGTTCAGCTTCTTGTTGCGGTTAGGGTTATGTTTAGGGTTGTTAGGAAAGAGTGAAGACGCAGAGTCCTGTTGAGTGTGGGGTTGCGTAAAGGCTCCCCCAGGGAGTTCACGTGTACCCAAAGGCTTCCGCTGAGAGCACTTTTTGATGGCAGAAAGTGGCACCGTACGTGTTTTTTCGGGTCTAACTCGGGTTGAGCTTCTTGTTGCGGTTAGGTTTATGTTTAGGGTTGTTAGGAAAGAGTGAAGACGCAGAGTCCTGTTGAGTGTGGGGTTGCGTAAAGGCTCCCCCAGGGAGTTCAGGTGTACCCAAAGGCTTCCGCTGAGAGCACTTTTTGATGGCAGAAAGTGGCACCGTACGTGTTTTTTCGGGTCTAACTCGGGTTCAGCTTCTTGTTGCGGTTAGGGTTATGTTTAGGGTTGTTAGGAAAGAGTGAAGACGCAGAGTCCTGTTGAGTGTGGGGTTGTGTAAAGGCTCCCCCAGGGAGTTCAGGTGTACCCAAAGGCTTCCGCTGAGAGCACTTTTTGATGGCAGAAAGATGCACCGTACGTGTTTTTTCGGGTCTAACTCGGGTTGAGCTTCTTGTTCCTGTTAGGGTTATGTTTAGGGTTGTTAGGAAAGAGTGAAGACGCAGAGTCCTGTTGAGTGTGGGGTTGCGTAAAGGCTCCCCCAGGGAGTTCAGGTGTACCCAAAGGCTTCCGCTGAGAGCACTTTTTGATGGCAGAAAGTGGCACCGTACGTGTTTTTTCGGGTCTAACTCGGGTTGAGCTTCTTGTTGCGGTTAGGGTTATGTTTAGGGTTGTTAGGAAAGAGTGAAGACGCAGAGTCCTGTTGAGTGTGGGGTTGCGTAAAGGCTCCCCCAGGGAGTTCAGGTGTACCCAAAGGCTTCCGCTGAGAGCACTTTTTGATGGCAGAAAGTGGCACCGTACGTGTTTTTTCGGGTCTAACTCGGGTTCAGCTTCTTGTTGATGTTAGGGTTATGTTTAGGGTTGTTAGGAAAGAGTGAAGACGCAGAGTCCTGTTGAGTGTGAGGTTGCGTAAAGGCTCCCCCAGGGAGTTCACGTGTACCCAAAGGCTTCCGCTGAGAGCACTTTTTGATGGCAGAAAGTGGCACCGTACGTGTTTTTTCGGGTCTAACTCGGGTTCAGCTTCTTGTTGCGGTTAGGGTTATGTTTAGGGTTGTTAGGAAAGAGTGAAGACGCAGAGTCCTGTTGACTGTGCGGTTGCGTAAAGGCTCCCCCAGGGAGTTCAGGTGTACCCAAAGGCTTCCGCTGAGAGCACTTTTTGATGGCAGAAAGTGGCACCGTACGTGTTTTTTCGGGTCTAACTCGGGTTCAGCTTCTTGTTGCGGTTAGGGTTATGTTTAGGGTTGTTAGGAAAGAGTGAAGACGCAGAGTCCTGTTGAGTGTGGGGTTGCGTAAAGGCTCCCCCAGGGAGTTCAGGTGTACCCAAAGGCTTCCGCTGAGAGCACTTTTTGATGGCAGAAAGTGGCACCGTACGTGTTTTTTCGGGTCTAACTCGGGTTCAGCTTCTTGTTGCGGTTAGGGTTATGTTTAGGGTTGTTAGGAAAGAGTGAAGACGCAGAGTCCTGTTGAGTGTGAGGTTGCGTAAAGGCTCCCCCAGGGAGTTCAGGTGTACCCAAAGGCTTCCGCTGAGAGCACTTTTTGATGGCAGAAAGTGGCACCGTACGTGTTTTTTCGGGTCTAACTCGGGTTCAGCTTCTTGTTGCGGTTAGGGTTATGTTTAGGGTTGTTAGGAAAGAGTGAAGACGCAGAGTCCTGTTGAGTGTGGGGTTGCGTAAAGGCTCCCCCAGGGAGTTCAGGTGTACCCAAAGGCTTCCGCTGAGAGCACTTTTGGATGGCAGAAAGTGGCACCGTACGTGTTTTTTCGGGTCTAACTCGGGTTCAGCTTCTTGTTGCGGTTAGGGTTATGTTTAGGGTTGTTAGGAAAGAGCGAAGACGCAGAGTCCTGTTGAGTGTGGGGTTGCGTAAAGGCTCCCCCAGGGAGTTCAGGTGTACCCAAAGGCTTCCGCTGAGAGCACTTTTTGATGGCAGAAAGTGGCACCGTACGTGTTTTTTCGGGTCTAACTCGGGTTCAGCTTCTTGTTGCGGTTAGGGTTATGTTTAGGGTTGTTAGGAAAGAGTGAAGACGCAGAGTCCTGTTGAGTGTGGGGTTGTGTAAAGGCTCCCCCAGGGAGTTCAGGTGTACCCAAAGGCTTCCGCTGAGAGCACTTTTTGATGGCAGAAAGTGGCACCGTACGTGTTTTTTCGGGTCTAACTCGGGTTCAGCTTCTTGTTGCGGTTAGGGTTATGTTTAGGGTTGTTAGGAAAGAGTGAAGACGCAGAGTCCTGTTGAGTGTGGGGTTGCGTAAAGGCTCCCCCAGGGAGTTCAGGTGTACCCAAAGGCTTCCGCTGAGAGCACTTTTGGATGGCAGAAAGTGGCACCGTACGTGTTTTTTCGGGTCTAACTCGGGTTGCAGCTTCTTGTTGCGGTTAGGGTTATGTTTAGGGTTGTTAGGAAAGAGTGAAGACGCAGAGTCCTGTTGAGTGTGGGGTTGCGTAAAGGCTCCCCCAGGGAGTTCAGGTGTACCCAAAGGCTTCCGCTGAGAGCACTTTTTGATGGCAGAAAGTGGCACCGTACGTGTTTTTTCGGGTCTAACTCGGGTTCAGCTTCTTGTTGCGGTTAGGGTTATGTTTAGGGTTGTTAGGAAAGAGTGAAGACGCAGAGTCCTGTTGAGTGTGGGGTTGCGTAAAGGCTCCCCCAGGGAGTTCAGGTGTACCCAAAGGCTTCCGCTGAGAGCACTTTTTGATGGCAGAAAGTGGCACCGTACGTGTTTTTTCGGGTCTAACTCGGGTTCAGCTTCTTGTTGCGGTTAGGGTTATGTTTAGGGTTGTTAGGAAAGAGTGAAGACGCAGAGTCCTGTTGAGTGTGGGGTTGCGTAAAGGCTCCCCCAGGGAGTTCAGGTGTACCCAAAGGCTTCCGCTGAGAGCACTTTTTGATGGCAGAAAGTGGCACCGTACGTGTTTTTTCGGGTCTAACTCGGGTTCAGCTTCTTGTTGCGGTTAGGGGTTAGTGTTTAGGGTTGTTAGGAAAGAGTGAAGACGCAGAGTCCTGTTGAGTGTGGGGTTGCGTAAAGGCTCCCCCAGGGAGTTCAGGTGTACCCAAAGGCTTCCGCTGAGAGCACTTTTTGATGGCAGAAAGTGGCACCGTACGTGTTTTTTCGGGTCTAACTCGGGTTCAGCTTCTTGTTGCGGTTAGGGTTATGTTTAGGGTTGTTAGGAAAGAGTGAAGACGCAGAGTCCTGTTGAGTGTGGGGTTGCGTAAAGGCTCCCCCAGGGAGTTCAGGTGTACCCAAAGGCTTCCGCTGAGAGCACTTTTGGATGGCAGAAAGTGGCACCGTACGTGTTTTTTCGGGTCTAACTCGGGTTCAGCTTCTTGTTGCGGTTAGGGTTATGTTTAGGGTTGTTAGGAAAGAGTGAAGACGCAGAGTCCTGTTGAGTGTGGGGTTGCGTAAAGGCTCCCCCAGGGAGTTCAGGTGTACCCAAAGGCTTCCGCTGAGAGCACTTTTTGATGGCAGAAAGTGGCACCGTACGTGTTTTTTCGGGTCTAACTCGGGTTCAGCTTCTTGTTGCGGTTAGGGTTATGTTTAGGGTTGTTAGGAAAGAGTGAAGACGCAGAGTCCTGTTGAGTGTGGGGTTGCGTAAAGGCTCCCCCAGGGAGTTCAGGTGTACCCAAAGGCTTCCGCTGAGAGCACTTTTTGATGGCAGAAAGTGGCACCGTACGTGTTTTTTCGGGTCTAACTCGGGTTCAGCTTCTTGTTGCGGTTAGGGTTATGTTTAGGGTTGTTAGGAAAGAGTGAAGACGCAGAGTCCTGTTGAGTGTGGGGTTGCGTAAAGGCTCCCCCAGGGAGTTCAGGTGTACCCAAAGGCTTCCGCTGAGAGCACTTTTTGATGGCAGAAAGTGGCACCGTACGTGTTTTTTCGGGTCTAACTCGGGTTCAGCTTCTTGTTGCGGTTAGGGTTATGTTTAGGGTTGTTAGGAAAGAGTGAAGACGCAGAGTCCTGTTGAGTGTGGGGTTGCGTAAAGGCTCCCCCAGGGAGTTCAGGTGTACCCAAAGGCTTCCGCTGAGAGCACTTTTTGATGGCAGAAAGTGGCACCGTACGTGTTTTTTCGGGTCTAACTCGGGTTCAGCTTCTTGTTGCGGTTAGGGTTATGTTTAGGGTTGTTAGGAAAGAGTGAAGACGCAGAGTCCTGTTGAGTGTGGGGTTGCGTAAAGGCTCCCCCAGGGAGTTCAGGTGTACCCAAAGGCTTCCGCTGAGAGCACTTTTTGATGGCAGAAAGTGGCACCGTACGTGTTTTTTCGGGTCTAACTCGGGTTCAGCTTCTTGTTGCGGTTAGGGTTATGTTTAGGGTTGTTAGGAAAGAGTGAAGACGCAGAGTCCTGTTGAGTGTGGGGTTGCGTAAAGGCTCCCCCAGGGAGTTCAGGTGTACCCAAAGGCTTCCGCTGAGAGCACTTTTTGATGGCAGAAAGTGGCACCGTACGTGTTTTTTCGGGTCTAACTCGGGTTCAGCTTCTTGTTGCGGTTAGGGTTATGTTTAGGGTTGTTAGGAAAGAGTGAAGACGCAGAGTCCTGTTGAGTGTGGGGTTGCGTAAAGGCTCCCCCAGGGAGTTCAGGTGTACCCAAAGGCTTCCGCTGAGAGCACTTTTTGATGGCAGAAAGTGGCACCGTACGTGTTTTTTCGGGTCTAACTCGGGTTCAGCTTCTTGTTGCGGTTAGGGTTATGTTTAGGGTTGTTAGGAAAGAGTGAAGACGCAGAGTCCTGTTGAGTGTGGGGTTGCGTAAAGGCTCCCCCAGGGAGTTCAGGTGTACCCAAAGGCTTCCGCTGAGAGCACTTTTTGATGGCAGAAAGTGGCACCGTACGTGTTTTTTCGGGTCTAACTCGGGTTCAGCTTCTTGTTGCGGTTAGGGTTATGTTTAGGGTTGTTAGGAAAGAGTGAAGACGCAGAGTCCTGTTGAGTGTGGGGTTGCGTAAAGGCTCCCCCAGGGAGTTCAGGTGTACCCAAAGGCTTCCGCTGAGAGCACTTTTGGATGGCAGAAAGTGGCACCGTACGTGTTTTTTCGGGTCTAACTCGGGTTCAGCTTCTTGTTGCGGTTAGGGTTATGTTTAGGGTTGTTAGGAAAGAGTGAAGACGCAGAGTCCTGTTGAGTGTGGGGTTGCGTAAAGGCTCCCCCAGGGAGTTCAGGTGTACCCAAAGGCTTCCGCTGAGAGCACTTTTTGATGGCAGAAAGTGGCACCGTACGTGTTTTTTCGGGTCTAACTCGGGTTCAGCTTCTTGTTGCGGTTAGGGTTATGTTTAGGGTTGTTAGGAAAGAGTGAAGACGCAGAGTCCTGTTGAGTGTGGGGTTGCGTAAAGGCTCCCCCAGGGAGTTCAGGTGTACCCAAAGGCTTCCGCTGAGAGCACTTTTTGATGGCAGAAAGTGGCACCGTACGTGTTTTTTCGGGTCTAACTCGGGTTCAGCTTCTTGTTGCGGTTAGGGTTATGTTTAGGGTTGTTAGGAAAGAGTGAAGACGCAGAGTCCTGTTGAGTGTGGGGTTGCGTAAAGGCTCCCCCAGGGAGTTCACGTGTACCCAAAGGCTTCCGCTGAGAGCACTTTTGGATGGCAGAAAGTGGCACCGTACGTGTTTTTTCGGGTCTAACTCGGGTTCAGCTTCTTGTTGCGGTTAGGGTTATGTTTAGGGTTGTTAGGAAAGAGTGAAGACGCAGAGTCCTGTTGAGTGTGGGGTTGCGTAAAGGCTCCCCCAGGGAGTTCAGGTGTACCCAAAGGCTTCCGCTGAGAGCACTTTTTGATGGCAGAAAGTGGCACCGTACGTGTTTTTTCGGGTCTAACTCGGGTTCAGCTTCTTGTTGCGGTTAGGGTTATGTTTAGGGTTGTTAGGAAAGAGTGAAGACGCAGAGTCCTGTTGAGTGTGCGGTTGCGTAAAGGCTCCCCCAGGGAGTTCAGGTGTACCCAAAGGCTTCCGCTGAGAGCACTTTTGGATGGCAGAAAGTGGCACCGTACGTGTTTTTTCGGGTCTAACTCGGGTTCAGCTTCTTGTTGCGGTTAGGGTTATGTTTAGGGTTGTTAGGAAAGAGTGAAGACGCAGAGTCCTGTTGAGTGTGGGGTTGCGTAAAGGCTCCCCCAGGGAGTTCAGGTGTACCCAAAGGCTTCCGCTGAGAGCACTTTTTGATGGCAGAAAGTGGCACCGTACGTGTTTTTTCGGGTCTAACTCGGGTTCAGCTTCTTGTTGCGGTTAGGGTTATGTTTAGGGTTGTTAGGAAAGAGTGAAGACGCAGAGTCCTGTTGAGTGTGGGGTTGCGTAAAGGCTCCCCCAGGGAGTTCAGGTGTACCCAAAGGCTTCCGCTGAGAGCACTTTTGGATGGCAGAAAGTGGCACCGTACGTGTTTTTTCGGGTCTAACTCGGGTTCAGCTTCTTGTTGCGGTTAGGGTTATGTTTAGGGTTGTTAGGAAAGAGTGAAGACGCAGAGTCCTGTTGAGTGTGGGGTTGCGTAAAGGCTCCCCCAGGGAGTTCACGTGTACCCAAAGGCTTCCGCTGAGAGCACTTTTTGATGGCAGAAAGTGGCACCGTACGTGTTTTTTCGGGTCTAACTCGGGTTCAGCTTCTTGTTGCGGTTAGGGTTATGTTTAGGGTTGTTAGGAAAGAGTGAAGACGCAGAGTCCTGTTGAGTGTGGGGTTGCGTAAAGGCTCCCCCAGGGAGTTCAGGTGTACCCAAAGGCTTCCGCTGAGAGCACTTTTTGATGGCAGAAAGTGGCACCGTACGTGTTTTTTCGGGTCTAACTCGGGTTCAGCTTCTTGTTGCGGTTAGGGTTATGTTTAGGGTTGTTAGGAAAGAGTGAAGACGCAGAGTCCTGTTGAGTGTGGGGTTGCTGTAAAGGCTCCCCCAGGGAGTTCAGGTGTACCCAAAGGCTTCCGCTGAGAGCACTTTTTGATGGCAGAAAGTGGCACCGTACGTGTTTTTTCGGGTCTAACTCGGGTTGAGCTTCTTGTTCCTGTTAGGGTTATGTTTAGGGTTGTTAGGAAAGAGTGAAGACGCAGAGTCCTGTTGAGTGTGGGGTTGCGTAAAGGCTCCCCCAGGGAGTTCAGGTGTACCCAAAGGCTTCCGCTGAGAGCACTTTTTGATGGCAGAAAGTGGCACCGTACGTGTTTTTTCGGGTCTAACTCGGGTTCAGCTTCTTGTTGCGGTTAGGGTTATGTTTAGGGTTGTTAGGAAAGAGTGAAGACGCAGAGTCCTGTTGAGTGTGGGGTTGCGTAAAGGCTCCCCCAGGGAGTTCAGGTGTACCCAAAGGCTTCCGCTGAGAGCACTTTTGATGGCAGAAAGTGGCACCGTACGTGTTTTTTCGGGTCTAACTCGGGTTCAGCTTCTTGTTGCGGTTAGGGTTATGTTTAGGGTTGTTAGGAAAGAGTGAAGACGCAGAGTCCTGTTGAGTGTGAGGTTGCGTAAAGGCTCCCCCAGGGAGTTCAGGTGTACCCAAAGGCTTCCGCTGAGAGCACTTTTTGATGGCAGAAAGTGGCACCGTACGTGTTTTTTCGGGTCTAACTCGGGTTCAGCTTCTTGTTGCGGTTAGGGTTATGTTTAGGGTTGTTAGGAAAGAGTGAAGACGCAGAGTCCTGTTGAGTGTGCGGTTGCGTAAAGGCTCCCCCAGGGAGTTCAGGTGTACCCAAAGGCTTCCGCTGAGAGCACTTTTGGATGGCAGAAAGTGGCACCGTACGTGTTTTTTCGGGTCTAACTCGGGTTCAGCTTCTTGTTGCGGTTAGGGTTATGTTTAGGGTTGTTAGGAAAGAGTGAAGACGCAGAGTCCTGTTGAGTGTGCGGTTGCGTAAAGGCTCCCCAGGGAGTTCAGGTGTACCCAAAGGCTTCCGCTGAGAGCACTTTTTGATGGCAGAAAGTGGCACCGTACGTGTTTTTTCGGGTCTAACTCGGGTTCAGCTTCTTGTTGCGGTTAGGGTTATGTTTAGGGTTGTTAGGAAAGAGTGAAGACGCAGAGTCCTGTTGAGTGTGGGGTTGCGTAAAGGCTCCCCCAGGGAGTTCAGGTGTACCCAAAGGCTTCCGCTGAGAGCACTTTTGGATGGCAGAAAGTGGCACCGTACGTGTTTTTTCGGGTCTAACTCGGGTTGAGCTTCTTGTTGCGGTTAGGGTTATGTTTAGGGTTGTTAGGAAAGAGTGAAGACGCAGAGTCCTGTTGAGTGTGGGGTTGCGTAAAGGCTCCCCCAGGGAGTTCACGGTGTACCCAAAGGCTTCCGCTGAGAGCACTTTTTGATGGCAGAAAGTGGCACCGTACGTGTTTTTTCGGGTCTAACTCGGGTTCAGCTTCTTGTTGCGGTTAGGGTTATGTTTAGGGTTGTTAGGAAAGAGTGAAGACGCAGAGTCCTGTTGAGTGTGGGGTTGCGTAAAGGCTCCCCCAGGGAGTTCAGGTGTACCCAAAGGCTTCCGCTGAGAGCACTTTTTGATGGCAGAAAGTGGCACCGTACGTGTTTTTTCGGGTCTAACTCGGGTTGAGCTTCTTGTTGCGGTTAGGGTTATGTTTAGGGTTGTTAGGAAAGAGTGAAGACGCAGAGTCCTGTTGAGTGTGGGGTTGTGTAAAGGCTCCCCCAGGGAGTTCAGGTGTACCCAAAGGCTTCCGCTGAGAGCACTTTTGGATGGCAGAAAGTGGCACCGTACGTGTTTTTTCGGGTCTAACTCGGGTTGAGCTTCTTGTTGCTGTTAGGGTTATGTTTAGGGTTGTTAGGAAAGAGTGAAGACGCAGAGTCCTGTTGAGTGTGGGGTTGCGTAAAGGCTCCCCCAGGGAGTTCAGGTGTACCCAAAGGCTTCCGCTGAGAGCACTTTTTGATGGCAGAAAGTGGCACCGTACGTGTTTTTTCGGGTCTAACTCGGGTTCAGCTTCTTGTTGCGGTTAGGGTTATGTTTAGGGTTGTTAGGAAAGAGTGAAGACGCAGAGTCCTGTTGAGTGTGGGGTTGCGTAAAGGCTCCCCCAGGGAGTTCAGGTGTACCCAAAGGCTTCCGCTGAGAGCACTTTTTGATGGCAGAAAGTGGCACCGTACGTGTTTTTTCGGGTCTAACTCGGGTTCAGCTTCTTGTTGCGGTTAGGGTTATGTTTAGGGTTGTTAGGAAAGAGTGAAGACGCAGAGTCCTGTTGAGTGTGGGGTTGCGTAAAGGCTCCCCCAGGGAGTTCAGGTGTACCCAAAGGCTTCCGCTGAGAGCACTTTTTGATGGCAGAAAGTGGCACCGTACGTGTTTTTTCGGGTCTAACTCGGGTTCAGCTTCTTGTTGCGGTTAGGGTTATGTTTAGGGTTGTTAGGAAAGAGTGAAGACGCAGAGTCCTGTTGAGTGTGGGGTTGCGT